>NC_133513.1:122367500-122640000 GCF_049354715.1 Callithrix jacchus | reverse complement strand
TCTTCAAGAAAGTCCCACATGATAGGGCACTTTCACGACGGCTGTTCCTGGCTGCGTGCATGGTGGGGACTTGAGGATTGCCCTGGCAGGGAGCACAACCACCTTCTCTCACCAGAGCCACTCTAGCTGCTCCCAAAGAAGGGATATTTCACTTTCACGTGGTAGAGAGTTTTGCGTCATGCTTCATGAAACTCCGCCTGAAAAATTGTATTTCCAAATGTCTCAGAAACAGAAGTGAGAGTCCTGAAAAGGAAATTCTTTTCTGGATTAGGCTTGGAAACCAGATCCAATGCATCCTTTATGTGCGACACAGCTTTTACAGCCGTGAGTTCACATGGCTTCCCAGGGGCCAATGAAAACAAATGGAGTCCTCCTATAAAAGCTGTGTCGAATGGTGTTAATATTAAATACACTTAGGCGCATACCGATAATGAAATACTAAGTAAGGAAAACAGTTGCTTAAATATATATCCTTTCTATGAACAACAGCTGTGTAATTTCTTTAAAAAAATACTCAGTGCAACGCTTTGCTGATTTTCCAAAGATAGCATGACGTGCGAGATCACACTCTCCGCAAGGGGACGTAGAAACGTCCTGGTGACGTGTTGGAATTCCTATCATAGCTACGAGCTGGCAAAGCCTCTGAATGCCTGCCTGGTATGCACTTGGGTAGAGCAAGCATAGTGTTTTTTGCTTCTTTCTTTTTGACAAATACTTGGGTTCCTTGTTTCTCATGTGCATGATTGAAGGTGACTTGATCCGATTCCATTTTTCTGCACAAGAGATGTGATGAAATGCGTGCTGTGTCTCGACAGATCCAAAGAGCAGCTGAAGCACATTGGGCCAGCATGGGAAAGAGGGAGGAGAAAGCAGGTGTTGCTCTGGCTTTGCTTCTTGAGGGTCTTGACATTTAAGTTTTAAGAGTGAGTTTTGTCTTCAATAATTAATAGTTGTAAAGCTCGTCGCATGTGGGCAACAGGTGCGAAGGTTTCTCCAAAGCGAGTTTCTCTTATGATCTGTTTCTAATGAAAACTGGGGCACAATCTGCGGGGGAAGGAGGAGGAGGAGCTTGAGTGAGTGCTTGGAAGTGTCTCTGAGAACTGAGTTCCTGGGGAAGCACTGCGGTGGTTTGCAGAAAGACCCGAAATGTGACGAAAATGAGTGTGCCCAGCAATGTGCTGTGAAGGATAGCAGATGAGTTCCATTATCATATTTTACCCCGGCCTGGACATTTGCAATTGCATGAGAACTGAATCCAGTGGGGACCTTGCCAGAGTCTGGCTGTTGGTTGCTGACATCAAGAGGTCCCCAGAAGAGATAAGGAGGTGGGCTGGTGGCCTCAGAATTCCATGGAACATGCATCTCCAAGGCGGGCAGCAGAGATGCTCCCACAGGGCGCCCACATCCTGTCATTACCTCTCTGCAGTCATCAGTCTATGAGCAGCTGCTGGCTTCGATACTTTTGGGGTGGGTCTCAGAGCATCAGAGAGAGCCCTATGTGAGTGGGGCTTGTGGGAGCGCTTCACTCCCAGGCAGTGCTAGGAGGTGACCTTGTGTCTGCTGAGTTCCTGCGAAGTATTTCTGAGAGGCTTGATGATGAGCCAAAAGTTGTAGCATTCAAATATTCGAAATAAATGAAACGTGGATTTGGCTCACATTTGTGGTGGAGGATATTTTATGACTAGATGAGTTCTTTTAGAAAATACATGTGTTGGAGGTCCCTTTTGAATTTTAAAATTATGTATTGCTGGGAACTGGTTAAAATTAAAGTTTTGATTCTTTCTCTCATCAAATTAGTACACTTTGTCATAGCAATTAGTATTTTATTCAAGTCTATCAAAACCATGATTTATTGGGATTTAAAATTCAACTGTAATATCATGTTTGAAACTAAGCGTTGACTTAATATGCACTGATGTTATAAACCAACTAGCTTCTAAGTGATGGAATTCTTATTTTCTCCTTTAAAAATAAATTGTGAGTACTGCTGATTTAGGAAGCATAAAGTCACTGGTATTCAAAGCACAGAATATTATTTTTTTGGAAGTATTTCTCATGAAAATGTAAGTAACAGAAAACTTAGGAAAGTACATGAGAAAAGGTTAGAGATGAAGCCAAATTCATCCCAATGACCCAAGAAACATTCATAGAAGAGCTAAATTCTTGGTTTTAAATTGAATGGCATAAGGAAAAAAAAAAAAACTAAGAAAGATGATGGAAACCTATCCTAATCATTAAATACTTTTTGTCCACATCCCATTTGGTAGGTGAAGAGTATTTTAGTGAATGCATGTATCATGCTTCTTTTGTGTGTCCCATACTAGGGACATTTAGACCCTTTCAGTGTTGGGCTGCCATAAATAATGCTGCAGTACACATCTGTGTATACAATTTGCTCACAGTTATTTCCTTAAGACAAATTTCTGCATGTAAAATTGTTGGCTAATGATGTAAACATTTCCGGGTCTTTGGTATATTTGTCAAATTGCCTGTCATATCTGTTGGCATGCCTCCTAAGAGAGGAGGAAATTAGCATTCTTTACCTCTGTCCTCCCTCTGCAATCCAGTTCCTGTGTTTTTGTTTTTTTAATCGTGAAATGTTTAGAACCAGTTTGTCATCAAATTTTTGGTGTTTTCACAATTTCATTGTTTTGTAAATACTACCTTTATTTCATGATCATCCAGTTTCATTGTTTATCCCAGTATTTTTATAATTTGATTTTAGAATTCTTTACTGCTGTATTTTGACTCACCTTTTAGTTGGCTGAAGAATGTCTTTGAATACAGTTTTCTCTGAGTTTTGCAAGTAATGCATTTTCTAATTGCTGGTATATTTGAGAACATCTTCTCTGATTCTATCTAAGCATTTAGGAAAGACATTGCATTTTAAGAGTTCTTTATATGTTCTGGATGTAAGTTCTTCATCAAATACATGATTTGCAAATATTTTCTCTCAGTCATTGATTTGCCTTTTCATTTTGTTAATGGTATCTGTAGAAGAGAAAATGTTTTAAATTTTGGTTAAATCTAATACATCAGTATTTTATCTTTTTGTGCCCGAGTTATAACATTTTTGTCTACCTCAAGGTTTGATGAATTCTGTGTTTATGTTTATGATTCTTTTTTTAGCTCATTTTGTATATAGCATTAAGGAAAAGCCAGGCATTGTTTTTTTTTCTATTTGAATATCTGTTTGTTCATGTACAGTTGGTTACAAAGACTATTCTTTTCTCTACTGAATTCTCATTGCCCCTCTGTGGAAAATGTGCCATAGTGTGGGTCTATTTCTGTACTCCATGCTTCCTTCCACTGTACATATGCCTATCCTATCTGAGCACCCCAACAACTTCTTTTCTGTAGCTTTATAGAAGTCTTGATATCAGATAGTATAAATCTTCTTTTTTTTTTAAGAAAAATAAACAATTTAGGACAGGCTATATCTTTTTCATTTTCAAATAAATTTTAGAATCAGCTCATCCATATCTATAAAAAATAACCTGCTGAGATTTTAATTGATACTGCATTGAATGTATAGATTAAGTTGCAAGGAATTGCCATTTTAACAGCGAGTCTTCCAATCCCTGAACATGGTATATCTCTCTATTTATGTAGGTCTTCTTTAATTTATCTCACCAGTAATACAGAGTTTTCACTGAACATGTCTTGCACATATTTAGTTAAATTTATCTCTAAGTATTTTGTGTCTTTTGATCGTATTATAAATATTTCAAAATTTATATTTTACTTGTTCATTAAAACAAAGTATATAGAAATATATATAGTAAATTTAATATATAGTAAAGTGATATATAATATACATATTATATTGTATATATATATTTTTGACTACATTACATATGATGTAAGATTTAAGTTTTGTTAATTTTAATATAGTTCAAACTTTTCTTTAACATTTATTTTTTGTATCTTTTTCAGAAATATTTTTGTATCTTAAAATCATAAAGATATTCTTTTACACTGTCTCTGAGAAGCTTTATTGTTTTACCTTTTGGATTTAGATCTATAAGCTATCTAGAAATATTTTTTCTCTGTTGTGTGAGGTATGAAATATAGGTCAGAATTTATTTTTTTCCATATAGATAGATATACAAGTGACACAGCATCATATGTTGAATTGACCATTGTTCTTATGTCACCTTCCTGTTATCTCTGTCATAAAGCTAGTGACCACATGTACATGGGTCTTTTTCTGCACTCTCTGTTCTGTAGATCTGTTTGCTCTCCGTGTGCCAATACCACATTATATTAAGTAAGGTACCTTATGAAAAGTCTTGATGGGTGGTAGGACACACGTGCCAGCTTTGTTTTTCTTCTACAATACTGTTGTGGCTCTCCCTGCCTTTTGTCTTTCCATATAAATATTAGAATCAGCTTATCAGTTTCACACAAGAATCGGGAGTTGGGATTATATTGAATCTTCAGATTAATTTAATAAAAATTGATAACTTTATAATATTGAATAGTCCAAATTAATAGGTCTTAAAAATTTTTCTTAATTATGGTTTATAATTTTCAGTGCAGAAATCTTGTACATTTTGTTACATTTATTCCTTAATATTTACTGATGCTACTGTAAGTAGTATCTTTTAAGAGTTTTATTTTATTGTAAGAATATTGAAATGCATTTGATTTTTTGCTGGTTGAAGCACGTAAAACTACCAATATTTAACTCCAAAATGGCAATTTTATATGACTCAATATTGGCCTGACTCAATCCACTATTATTACTAATAGTTTGCCTGTAGATTCCTTTGGATTACTTAAGTGCAAAACCATGTCATGTGAAATAGTAACAGTTTAGTTTTATGTTTGATGTTTCCTCGTGGCTTATCTGACTAGGATTTCCAGTACGGTGTTGAATATAAGTAGGAATAGTACCATCTTTGTTGATAATCACAGTTGGAAAAACATTTTTCACTCATGGATATTTATTTTATTTTGGGGGTTATAGTCAAATCCTGTTTTGATTTATTTGTTGCTATAGTTGCTTCAAGTTTGTCCATTAAAGTTTTTTGGTTTGTGCATATTCTCACTCATAGGCGGGTGATGAAAAATGAGAACACATGGACACAGAGAGGGGAGTACTAAACACTGGGGTCTATTGGGGGGAAAAGGGGAGGGCCAGTGGGAGGGGGAGGTGGGGAGGGATAGCCTGGGGAGAAATGCCAAATGCGGGTGAAGGGGAGAAAGCAAACAAAACACACTGCCATGTGTGTACCTATGCAACTGTCTTGCATGCTCTGCACATGTACCCCAAAACCTAAAATGTAATAAAAAAAATTAAATAAAAGTTTTTTGGTTTGACCTTCGTGTCCTCTCAATAGTACCTATTCCCTTCCCCCATCTCCCCTTGAGGACTTCCTTGCTTTTTGGCAGCACAAAGTGCTTCAGGTCCATCTTGGACTTCCCAGCTCAAGCCATGGAAGCAAGTCCTGTTTCCCTTTTTTGGGAAGATGGTATTTAGAAACCAATATCTGGTTGCTAGGTGTGCTCATTGCTTTTGGGGTCTCACTACTTGCAGCACATCTCAGTGCTTAGAGCTGGGAAACATGTTTCTATACTAAATCATGCATGTACCTGGGTCTATGTAGTTTCACATCTATTTATCTGTATACGAGAAAAGCCTCTTAAATCCATATTGATACCTCTGAATCCAATCCAACACCACCTTGCTCATTATAGTCTTCCTCCTCACCTTATCTGTAGCATCTTTCTCTGACAGTAAGGAACTTGGATCTCATTATCTATCATTCCTTTTTTGTTCAACTCTAGTATACTCATAAATAGTTTCAAGACTTAACCATACCCCTGTGAGAAAGTTATCTATCAGCTGGGGTGCAAGATTTGCACACAGTTCTATTTCATCTTTAGCTTTGCAGTATTTAGTCTAAACACTGTTGTCCAAAGTTCCCTGGGTCAGCACCTTTCTCCCCCATCCCCTTCAGTGTGGCAGTTTCATTCACTCACAATACAATTAGACTCATTTGTCTTCTTCATCTGCATTTCATGCTTTTAGGATCTTTTTCATATCCTAGTTGATTGAAAAAAATACTTATAGTAAAATTTGCTTTTTGTAGGACAAAGGCCTTTGGGTTTAGACAAATACATAGAATTTGATGTCCACCACCACAGTTGTCTCACCTTGAACCTTCCTTGGCTGCCCTTTTACAGATAACTTCTCCCATTAATCATACACTTGGCAACCACTAATCAGTTTCTCCCTTAGAATTTTGTTTCTTCTAGACCATCAGATAGAATCATCAAAGAACCTCTTGGGTCTGCTTCTTTACTTAGTCAAACGTATTTATGTTTCATCCATATTGTTGTGGGGCTCAACAGTTCATGCACTTTATTGTAGAGTAGTATTCCATTATATAGGGGTATTATAGTTTGTTTTAGCCATTCGCTAGTTGAAGGATGCAACAGGGTTGTTGCTAACTTTTGGCTAATGTATATAACACAGCTGTAAACATTCGTGTATAAGTTTTTGTGTGAACATAAGCTTTCAGTTCTCTTCAGTAGGCACCTAGGAGGGACATTGCTTGAGTTTTATAGTATGTATGTCTTTTACTTTATAAGAAACTGACAAACTGTTTTCCAAAGTGGCTATACCACTTTGAATTCCCAAAAATGTAAGAGAAGTACAATTGCTCTGTATTCTCTACAATACTTGGCATTGTATGTTTTTCCAAAATTTTAAATATTCTGATATGTGTGTAGTAATATTGTGATTTTAATCTCTTTGTTACTGTGATTTTAATGTGCATTTCCTACTGATTAATAATGTTGAACATTTTATAAATGCTTCCTTGCCCAATTATATCTTCTTTGGTAAAATCCCAACACTTTGAGAGGGGAGGCAGGTAGATCTCTTGAGCTCAGGAGTTCAAGACTAGCCTGGGCAACATGGTGGTGAAACTCTATCTCTATAAAAACAAAAAAGATACATAAAATTAGCCAGGTGTGGTGGTACACACCTGTGGTCTCAGCTACTTGGGAGGCTGAGGCAGGAGGATGGCTTGAGCCCAGGAGGCAGAGGGTACAGTGAGCCGAGATTGTGCCACTGCATTCCACCCTGGGCAACAGAACCAGACCCTGTCTCAAAAAAGAAAAAAAAAGTTCAGATCTTTGGATTATTTTTAAATCTGTCTTGTTTATGTACTTACTGTTGAATTTTGAGAGTCCTTTGTCAGATATGTGATTTGCAAATAAATCCTCTTGGTCTAAGGCTTCCCCCTCATTCTTTTAATAATGTCTCTCACAGCAGGATCTTTTCTAAACAGATTTTGACAACTGAATTGTATTTTTAAATATGGAAAGATAAAGCAACTTGAATGGTCAGAACAATTTTGAAAAAGAAGAACAGTGGGAGAACTTGGTTTCAAGGCTTGTTGTAATCAAGACAATATAGTGTTGGCAAAAAGATTGATATACAAAGCAACAAAACCGAATAGAAAGACTAGAAATAAGGCCACACAAATAGTCAACTGATTTTTGACAGAGTTGCAAGGACAATTCAATGGAGAAAGAATAAGCTTTTAAAAAAAATAGCACTGAAAGAATATCTACAAATAATCTCACTAGAATTGGATTAACACGGCATGGAATCTATAGGTTAAGTAGGGGAGAACTAATACCTAAGCAATATTGAATTTGCCAGTCCTTAAATGTGATATATCTTTCTATTGATTTAGGTCTTTTTTGTATCTATCTATGTATAATCTATCTATTGTCTACCTATGTAATCTGTAATATATCCATCTAATCATCAACAACTACACACTGACATCATCACATCCCATTTCAATTCCACATCACAGAGTTCTTTGTTTTCTCCATTTCCACATTTACTCTCTCCTCCAGCCCCGAGAGAACCCTGGGTTTTGTCACCCTTAGTATGTTTCCTCATTTGCTCAAGTCCTGTGACCTAGCGGGCCTCTCATCCCTGCCACTATGGCCTCCCCTCTTTAGACTGCCTGTGCTCCCCTCATTTTCTGACATGCCAGTCCTCTGCAGGACCCCACTGCCCTCTGCTACGGGGGCCTTCCTCTCTGTACCTGAGAGAGCAGGACTAAATTGTGCAGGGAGGTGAGGGGGAGCAGAGGCTGAAGGTAATTTTTGAATGTTAAAAACCCCTGCATTCTTGTAATAAACCCTGCTTGGGCTTCATGCCTTTTCCTTTTGACGTTTTTCTAGATTATTTGTGCCAGTGTTTTGTTTGGCATTTTCATATCTGTGCTCATAGGCCAGGAGTTTTCCTCTGTGATAATTAATGTCCTTGTTAGACTTTTGGCATCACGGTGAAAGTGGTCTCATAAGATGAGTGGTGAAGTGTTTTACCTTCTATAGCCTCTTGAAAGGTTTCTGTGAGGTTGGTGTCATTTTACCAAACAATGTTTAAAATCATTCATTAATGAACCCATCTGAGGCTGGAGATTTTTTTTTACCGGTGAGTTGTGGAGAATTTAAATTACGAATGAAATTTCTTTAATAAATATGGGATTGTTTACATTTTAATTTATCCTTTTATCAGTTTTCTTTTTTTTTTTGAATTGATTTGGGCTCTGGGGTACATGTACATTTCCTGCATCCTGCAGGAGTGTTACACAGGTACATACATGCCATGGTGGTTTGTGGTCTCCATCCCTCCACTGCCTGTTGCCTATATCAGGCATTTCTCCAGGTGTTATCCCTCCCCATCCTCCCACCCCCTCCACTATCCCCCCACAACCCGCCCCCCTCCGACCTAGCCCTGTGAGTGGTGTTCTCTTCCCTGTGCCCAGGTGTTTGCATTGTTCACCCGACTATGAGTGAAAACACATGGTGTTTGGTTTTCTGTTCTTGTGTTAGTTTGCTGAGAATGGTGGTTTCTAGGTTCATCCGTGTCTCTACAAAGGACATGAACTCATCGGTTTTTATGGCTACATAGTAGTCTATGGTGTATGTGTGTCACATTTTCCCTGTCCAGTCTATCATCGATGGGCATTGAGATTGGTTCCAGGTCTTTTCTATCATAAACAGCACCACAACGAACATACATGTGCATATGTCTTTATGAAAGAACGATTTATAATTCTTTGGGTATATACCCAGTAATGGGATTGCTGGGTCAAATGGAATTTCTATTTCTAGGTCCTTGAGGAATCGCCACACTGTCTTCCACAATGGTTGAACTAATTTACACTCCCACCAACAGTGTAAAAGTGATCCTTTTTCTCTACATCCTCTCCAGCATCTGTTGTCTCCAGATTTTTTAATGATTACCATTCTGACTGGTGTGAGATGGTATCTCAATGTGGTTTTGATTTGCATCTCTCTGATGACCAGTGATGATGAGCATTTTCTCATATGATTGTTGGCCTCATGTATGTCTTCTTTTGAAAAGTGTCTTTTCATGTCCTTTGCCCACTTTTGAATGGGCTTGTTTTTTTCTTGTAAATCTGCTTTAGTTCTTTGTAGATTCTGGATATTAGCCCTTTGTCTGATGGGTAGATTGCAAAGTTTTTTCCCATTCTGTTGGTTGCTGATTCACTCTAATGATTGTTTTTTTTTTACTGTGCAGAAACTCTGAAGTTTAATTAGGTCCCATTTGTCAATTTTGGCTTTTGTTGCCAATGCTTTTGGTGTTTTAGTCATGAAGTCCTTGCCTGTGCCTACGTCCTGAATGTTTTGCATAGGTTTTCTTCTAGGGTTTTTATGGTGTTAGTTCTTATGTTTAAATCTTTAATCCATCTGGAGTTAATGTTTGTATAAGGTGTCAGGAAGGGGTCCAGTTTCAGCTTCCTGCATATGGCTAGCCAGTTTTCCCAACACCATTTATTAAACAGGGAATCCTTTCCCCATTGCTTGTTTTTGTCCAGTTTGTCAAAGATCAGATGGTTGTAGATGTGTGGCATTGCTTTCAAAGCCTGTGTTCTGTTCCATTAATCTATATCTCTGTTTTGGTAGTAGTACCATGCTATTTTGATTACTGGAGCTTTGTAGTATAGTTTGAAGTCAGGTAGCATGATGCCTCTAGCTTTGTTCTTATTGCTTAGGATTGCCTTGGCTACGCAGGCTCTCTTTTGGTTCTATATGAAGTTTAAAGTGGTTTTCTCCAGTTCTGTGAAGAAGGTCAATGATAGCATCATGGGGATATCAGTTTTCTAAGTTGTGCTTTTGTATCAAATTTTCTATTTCATAATTTCCTAGTTAATATGCATAAAATTATAATATCCTCTCGTTTTTAATGTCTGTAGGCTTTGTGATGATATTCCATTTTTAAGTCTCTGTATTTATAATCTCTGCTTTCCTCCTTTCTCTTTTCAGAAATATTCCTGCTGTCAATTTATTTAAATTTTAAGAAAAGAACTACTTTTGGCTTTAAATTTTTTTCTCTTCTTTTTTTTTACATTTTGAAATGTTTTTCTTAATTTATTATACTTAAGTTTAATTTACTTTTTTCTAACTTTGTAATTTGGACATTTCAATTATTGATTTTAAATCTCTTTCTTTCCTTACACAAGCATTTAAGGGTATTAATTTCTCTCTATACAACACTTTAGTTGCATCCCATAAATTATGTTCTCTTGTATTTTTGCTATTGGTAAATATAAAATATTTCCTAGTATCCGTTATAACTTGTTCTTTGCCCCATGACTTACTTAGAAGTATACTGATGAATTTCCAATTGTTTTGAGGATTTTCTAGTTATATTTTTTATTTCTTTCCAGGTTGTTTCTTTCACAGTCAGAGAATATGTGCTAATGAATTGAGTGCTTGGAACGTTGCTAATGTTGCTGAGACTTCCTTTATGTTCCAGGATATAGCCAATCACCTTCCCCCTTATATGTGTCTCCTCTCCTGGAATTTTAATCATCGAATATTGAATCTTTATTCTCTTTTGTTTAAACCTATAGTTTTCTCTCTAATTCTTTTGGCAATCTTTATCTTTTTCCTCTTTTTCTTGTATAGTTTCTCTAATTTATCCTCCATGATATTTATTGAATTTTATGCATTTTTACAGCTTTTAAAGTATATAGAAATGGGGCTACTGAATTGTTAATTAATATTACTTTATTCTTTGATCTAGTTCCTTTTCCCCATGCTTCTTTCATTCTTAGCCTGTTGTCTTATTTATATTTGCCTATTCAAAATATGGATGGTTTTACCATACTCACTTTTCACATACTGTTTACCCATAAACAACATGACTTTGAACTGTGTGGGTCCAATTATATGTGGGTTTTTTCCTATCTATGCTGTCCATGAGATACAAGACCTACCCCTCCTCCCCTTCCCCCCCTCGACCCAGTCAAGATAATGATGAAGAAGATGATGATGAAGGCCTTTATAGTCATCCACTTCCACTTAAAGAATAGTAAATCTATTTTCTCTTATGATTTTCTTAATAACATTTTCTTTTCTCTAGCTTACTTTATCATAAGAATACAGTGGACCGGGCGCGGTGGCTCACGCCTGTAATCCCAGCACTTTGGGAGGCCGAGGCGGGTGGATCACGAGGTCAAGAGATCGAGACCATCCTGGTCAACATGGTGAAACCCCGTCTCTACTAAAAATACAAAAAATTAGCTGGGCATGGTGGTGCGTGCCTATAATCCCAGCTACTCGGGAGGCTGAGGCAGGAGAATTGCCTGAACCCAGGAGGCGGAGGTTGCGGTGAGCCGAGATCGCGCCATTGCACTCCAGCCTGGGTAACAAGAGCGAAACTCCGTCTCAAAAAAAAAAAAAAAAGAATGCAGTGTACAATACAAGATCTAATCAGCTGCTTACGTTATTGGCAGGGCTTCTGGTAAACAGTGGTTAGGTTTTTGGAAAATCGAAAGCTACAGGGGATTTTGACCCTGTGGGTATCGGTGCCACCAGCCTCCACGTTGTTTGAGGGTCAGCTATACTCTATCCCACTTTCAGTGAAAGAAACAGCAACCTCTTGGTCATTTAGAACTATCTGCAGATATAGAATATATATGAAAGTGCTACAGATAGGAAAGCACTACGTAATTTTTAGATACCATTATTAGTAATAATGGTGCTCTGCACAAATGCTTCTCTTGAAAACCTGCAGAATCATGGGAAACTAGCAAAGACACTCAAGCTACAGTGATAGATTGCCCAAGATTTTCTCAGAGGCACAAAGGTGTCTTATAATAGTTCATATTTTTATATTTGGATTTAAACAAAGAAATAGAGAGGACTGGGAACTTTAGGCTTAAAAATATAGGTTCTGCTTATTAGATCTTAGCAAGAAGCAGTGCTAGGTCAGTCCTGGAGCGACGCATAGGTCTGTGTCTTTTCTGTAGGAAGCCATGCTTTTTCTCCTCGTTACTGTACTTTCATGGAGAATTGACTGACAGCTACATGGCTAATTAATGATCAGTTAGAGGCTGTAGCCAGTAAGATGTCATTGCTTCCGAACAGTAAATGCACACTCGTGCCCCAAAAGTGGGATTCCTATCAGTTGGGCATGTCTAACAGTGATCTCTGCAAGAGAGACGTTGACCTCGTATCTCTGAGATCTCACTCTGAGAAGTGTTGAAGGAGGGGGTTTTACGTTTGCTGTGTCAGCCCAGCGATGCTTTCTTCTGCTCTCCAGTCTCAGAGCATTGCCTTCTTGACATACTTAATGACCATGTGGTTGCTGGGTGGCTGCTGCAGGTTCTGGAACTCCTGCTTCTAGGGTGGGAAGACCAGGGAGGGAACTGTCCCAGAAATGTACCTGGTGTTCTTATTTGAAAACAAAATCTTTCTCAGAGCCTTCTCCCCATCCCTGCAGGAACCTTCCTCCCATAGCCGCTGGCCTGCTGGGCCACACAGATATGCCTGGTTGCAAGGGGGAAGCTGGTTGTTGGCTTCATAGCTCTGTTCATTAGTGCGCTACACCAATGGCGGTAAGCGCCAGCTTTCTACAACTGGCTGGGACCCTTCCTTGCTCACATTATCAGCAGGACATGCCTCCTCATGTCATCTAATGAAAAGTCAAAGCTCTCACCTTTAGCCAAAATCTACCTTCTTGAAAACGCATGCATCGGGTACATTGTGCTCCATGTGATGGGGAGGGTTCTGCCCTGGGTGCCCGAGGTGATCCTCCAGAGCCTGCCCTATATAAACCCTCTTTCACAGCTCCTGAGAGGGAGAGCCCAGTCAGCCTCAGGCAAGGGCACTGCCGAATCCATGATCTCAAGCACCACTCGGCACTGCCTCGCAGGTAAGAGCGGATGGAGGTGGAGAATGAAGGAATGTGGTTGTGCTGCCACCTGCCACCACCTTCCCCCAAGGGAGGGTGACTGTAGGGTGCTGAGCAGGAATCAGTGGGCTTTGGGGGCTCAACATTTGATCGCTGGTAGATACGTCAGGAGACCCTTTTCCACTTAGAGCATTTCAGACGTTTAATTGCCTCTTATTTTAGTAGACTCCATTACAGAAAACTCTCCTTTCTGTTTTTCCCTCAAATTGTCTCATTTTTTTTTCTTTTAAAATGTTATGTCAATTATTATGCTGCAGGCAAAATTAGGTTGCAAATAAGTAACTGAGCTCCCTAATCAGTAACTGAGTGCCCTAATCATACCATGTGCAATTGTCTTTCCGCCTTTTCCCATATATTATCTAAAATTCTCTTTTTAAGTCTCTATGTTTTCTATTTTCTCCATTAGTTTTTCTTCAATGAAATTATGTCATTTAGGAAGATTGCAAGCAAAATTAGGTTGTAAACAAATGGACAAGGGTCCTTGTCATATCCTGTGCATGGTTGGTGAAGAAGGACGGGGATGAAGATTTGCCATTTCTTTTATTTTCTTTCTGTGTTTTTTTTCTTCGTTTTTTTCAAGACAGAATTTCACTCTGTTGCCCAGGCTGGAGTGCAGTGGTACAATCTCAGCTCACTGGAACCTCTTTCTCTTGGGTTCAAGCGATTCTCCTGCCTTAGCCTCTTGAGTACCTGGGATTATGGGGACCTGCCACCACGCCCAGCTAATTTTTGCATTTTTAGTTGAGACTAAAAGTTTCACTACGTTGGCCAGGCTGGTCTCGAACTCCTGACCTCAGGTGATCCCCTGCCTTGGCATCTCAAATTGCTGGGATTACAGGCACGAGCCACAGCTCCAGGTCAAGATCTGCCATTTCTTACCTGTGTCTGTTCCCAGCATCAAATTCTAGCCTGCTCGTGGTGGCTGCTCAGTAAATATGTTCAGGTACTTCTGTGTCTAGGCAGGTTGATAAAAATTGGCAGGATTGTCCCTGAATCCATTTCTAGGCTTCCCGGAAGTAGGAACTACTGGAAGGGACCACACACAATATGGCAAGCTTGTTTTATTTGCTTAAACAAGAGCCATCATGAAGGCAAACGTTCTTTACTCTCAGAATGGAATACGTGAGTCTAGCTTGCTACTTCACTGAATGTTCTAGCACAGGCTACTAACACAGTTCTGAGTTCTGGAATCAGTGAGAAGAGCTGGGCAAAGAAGGACCTAAACGTTTAGCTTCCTAATACGTGCAGTCAAATCAGCAGCCCCTGGACAAATTCCAGAGGAAGGGCCCCTCGTGAGGACAGAGGCTTCCGATGGGGGAGTGACATGCTGGGTGTCCCATCCAGAGGAAGGGCCCCTCGTGAGGACAGAGGCTTCCGATGAGGGAGTGACATGCTGGGTGTCCCATCCAGAGGAAGGGCCCCTCGTGAGGACAGAGGCTTCCGATGAGGGAGTGACATGCTGGGTGTCCCATCCAGAGGAAGGGCCCCTCGTGAGGACAGAGGCTTCCGATGAGGGAGTGACATGCTGGGTGTCCCATCCAGAGGAAGGGCCCCTCGTGAGGACAGAGGCTTCCGATGAGGGAGTGACATGCTGGGTGTCCCAGCCATCTGTTGAGAGTCATGGCTGAGTGCTGAACACGAAGCTTTATCACTTGCAGGTGACCAGTGATTGTTACATATACAGAGGGAAAGTTGAGATGTGACGATGTGACACCTTCCAGAATGAATGCAGTGAGATGCCCCGAGGCTAACCCTGGTTAAGTTGGGAGTCCTTTGGATTGTTCCAGCACATTCCCTAGTTGCCTATTTTAACTCTTTCTCTCTGGCACCTTTCTCTTAATCGGTTGTTCAAATGGAGATTTTGCTCAATTCATTCTCTTAAAATACTGAAATGCTTTAAAATATAGCATCTCTCCAATGTGATTTACTGTAATTGAAGACAGAGTAAAACAGTTCACATCTTTCAAGAGTCAAAGGAGTGAATATCTAATGGTGGAATCTCAGGTGGGTAGAGATTTGGGGTCACTATTCAATTTCAAAAGAAGGATGTTTAGTTCACTCAGAAGCCTCCCTCAGAAAAAAATAGCCTGAGCTAAGTACTTTCTTGCAAGAAATATGTAGCAGCTCAGGGCCCAGACTCCTGGGCACCAGAATAAGGACCAGTTATCAGTGGTCCAGGTCCTTATTCTGGTGCCCAGGAGTCTGGGCCCTGAGCTGCTACAATGCTTGCAGCCCGGGTGACAGTAGTTTCTGGTGGGTGTCTTAGCTTGCATGTGGTCTGAGCCTGGAACTCTCTTTATCAGAAAAAGAGACACTGGATTCCAATATGAATGTCCGATATTTCTGGTCCAACTGGCTCCCGTGAGGGAAGAAACCATACTTTCTCTCCTAGGTGTTTCTCAGGAACACGTGCTGTGCTTGGCACAGAGCAGATGCTGAAACCTCTGCGTCCCACCCCTGGATATTATAACAAATGTTTATTCTTCTGGCAGTTCTCTCTTTCCCTTGTCTTGTTATTAAAGGAACAACTCTGGCTGTATTGTCTTCATTCCCTCCTTCCTTCCACTCACTCATTCATTCCATTCTTTAATATGTTTGTGACCAAATGGGTCCTGGGCTAGTTCTCAGGCTTGCTGTTTACTGATGGCGCGTGCTTTGGCAATGATAGTAGTAAGAATCCTAGCTACCTTTACAGCAATGATTATGTTCAAGGCAGTGAGTTAAGTACTAAGCTTGTGTTTTTATTTGTAAATGAAGACATGAAGACACTAATAGCTACTTCACATATAAAATGGTATATGTCAAGGGCTTGGCACAGAACTTGATACATGGAAAGCATTTAATAAAAGGCTGTCATTGCCTTGACGAAGATCTAGTGTGCCCTTGGCCAGGTGGGTGCTGTACTAGGAACCACTGCAAAACAGAACTGTCAGTAGCTGACCTGTGTCAGGGGTTCTGAGTTGGAAGAATCAAGTCCTCTATGGCCAGTACTACTGAAATCTTGTTCCAAAACGTGTTAAGAAGATTTGAAGCGGTAGTCTTTTCCTAAGCTGTTGCCAGTGAGTTACCCGCACCCCACTTTGAAATGAGAAATATAATTGAACTGAATATTTGGCTGTGACAATTATAGGGATTTCTAAGTTATTGAGAAATGGGTCTATCTAGAACACCGATACTTTTTCTTTCAGCTTCATTGAAGAATAATTGATAAATAACAATTGCATACATTTAAGGTGTACGAGCTGAGGTTTTGACATACTTAACATGTACACGTTGTGAAATAATCACTACCATCAAGCTAATTGACATATCCATCACCTCACGTAGTTACAACGTATTTCAACGATAAGAACATTTAAGATCTACCCTCCCAGCAGATGTCAAGTGTATAACACGGTATTGCTGACGACAGTTCCCACGAGTCCACTGCATCTCCATAACTTACTCATCCTGTAACCGGAAGTTTGTGCTCTTGGCCAACATCTCTGCCTTTTCCCACCCCCGACCTGTCTTGTAATCACGCTGCTACTCTCTATTTCTATGAGTTTGATTTTTTTTAGGTTCCACATGTAGGTGAGATCATGTGGCATTTGTCTTTCTGTGTCTGGTCTATTTCACTTGCCCTAATGTCCTCCAGGCTCACCCGTGTTGTTGGAAAGGGCAGGGTTACCCACTTTTCAAGGCTTAGTAATAGCCCATCGTGTCAATATGCACCACATTTTCCTTATCTATTCATCTGTCCACTGACATTTAGGTTGTTTCTGCATCTTGGCTGTTGTGAACACGTGAGTGTGGATATCCCAACAGGGTGCTGATTTCACTTCCTTTGGGTGTATGCCCAGAAGAGGGATGGCCGGGTCCTGTGGTGTCTGAAGGAACCTCCGCACTGTTTTCCATCATGGCTTTCCTAGTCTACGGTCCTACCAACGGTGTGCAAGGGCAGCTTTCGTTCCATATCTTTGCCAACACTTGTTATGTTTCAACTCTTTGAGACTAGTCATTTTAACAGGTGTGAGACAGTATCTCTGATACTTTCTTAATTTGGTATGAGATAAAGGAAACACTGAAACCCATGTGATGACTGTTGAAGGCAAGTGCTCCTCTGCCTCCTGATCGTCCTCTTGCTTTTCCGTTCTTATTACTAATGCTTTCTTGTTGAGTGGAATTTGAGACAGACCCCTCTATGACCCGTCTTCAAGCTCACACCACATCATGAGCATAGTACCTGACAGGCAAGTTGTTGCAGCCATTACCCCACTTCCTTCCTTCCCCTTCTTGCATTTCCCAGTATCTGTTGTTCCCATGACAGATACATTCGTATTCCAAACTTCAGCATCATGAAATATACCTGTGTAATGAACCTGCACATGTGCACCATTTGTCTCTTCTGTAAAATGGGGACAATTCAGGTCCCTGTCTCATAAGCTTTCTGGAAATGAAATCATTAGTATTTTCAAGGAAGCTGAGGATAGTGCTTGGGAAACACAATGCAATCCCAACTTGCACATGTGTACCCCCATTGGCAAACCCCTGCCTTCTTAAAAGAAGAATCTTTTGGGCCATAAATTTCTCTCTGGTACCCTGAGCATCCACAGAAAGGTGTTTCCTTTCGTTTCTTCCCATTGGCCCCGACTCTACCCCGAGAGGCCACAGGTCACATGTAGTTGGTCTTCCCTATGCCAACCTTTCATTTGTATATAAACAAAATGAACATGAAGCTAGTTACTTCTCCTGGAACTGTCTGGGTCCCCTTCCGAGATTCCTTCAGTTCTTCTCTGCCTGGGAGCGCAGTGCCTAGATGGCACCACTGTTGATGGGAGCAGAGCCCAGCGCAGCCTCCCACATCCCACCCGTTGGGGTTCCTTAATGGATCCTTACAGCACTTTGCAGCAATCTATAGTTTTTGCTTTTGTATTTCAGTGGGCTGTACATTTAATTTTATCCTCTCTCTCACCGGGTGCTCTCTAGATTTAGAAGGCCCATGAGCAACCGGGACAAGGCAAATATTTTACCATCAAATAATTCGAAGATGTTTTCTCACACTCAACACTTGTGCGATGACTTATCACTTAAATCCTGAGAGTCATCATCAAATGTTACCTTTGTCCTGTATTCCAGTCTCAAATATTACATACTAATCATACCGATAAAACATCCAAAGTATTATTAAAAGTTAGTTTAAATTGCTGAAGTTTATTATCCTTAATTTCTTTAATAGTTATATGCTTAAATGTATTTATAACTATTTTTATACATATAATTAATTATATCTATTATTTATATAAGTCTATAATTACTATGTATGTTCACACATAAAATAATTACATATTTATAACCGATTACTGAAGTAAGGTGCAAATTCCGTTATTTATGTTAAGGTTCAGTTTAGCTTGTGTGTCATGAGCTGGTTTTAAGAGTCACAGACTATGAGGAGTTAAGACCTTTGGCTGAAAAGAATTTGCTTGAGGCCTGGGAGATGGGAGGATGTGTCTGTCTACTTCCTTGTTTATCTACTTCTTGAAGAAGCAGATGGACACATCTCTCTCCTGTCCTGTTTTGCTGGAGTGTCATGGGTCCGTTCCTCCTGTTCCAGGTACTGCTTCCAACCTCCTTAGGGTCCTCGTTCCTTCCTTCCTCATAGTCAGCAACTCACATGCTACCTCTTTCGTGACTGTCTGCTGTGGCCCAGATGGAATCAATGTCTCTGGGCTTTGTATCTGACGCTTTGTGTACCTGTCGTATCAGGTTTCTTCTTCCGCTTTGTTGCAGTTATTACCCTCTGTTTCCCCCAGTTGGGTGGTAAGATTCCTGGAGGTGGGAACAGTGTCTCCTTGTTCTGTTGGGTCCCCACCTTGTCGCCCCAACACCCGGCACCATGCCTGCTCATGGAAGGAAAAGCTGAAGGACCCAGCCCCTCCCTTCAGGTGTCAGTGAGTTTCATTGATAGGCTGCCTGAGTCTCTCAGAAGTCAACTGACCTGCACCTTGCAAAATTCACAAGTAGCAGGAAATTAACAGTTTATAATTTACCTTCCATTTGCACGTCTTAGGGTCATTTTCCAATATCAAGACTTTGTGACCTCCAGATGTCCCGGTTGCTGCCGTGCAGACCTCCTGCTTGTGTATCTGGTAAAAGAGTGTGATGTGTCCTTGGTGTTGAACTTCTCATCCACAATAATTCACTAAACACAATGACATAATCACTCATGGACCCAATGCGAATGACGGCTCCTCAGGAACAGACTCACCAGTTGTACCTGAAGGCACCTGCGATCTTGGTGATTATTAACTGCTGTTTGACACCCTTGAAAAATTAGAAGCTCCCAATTTGTACTCCCTTCAACCACCCAGCCTGTGATGTCATCATCTTGGGCTGCTTCTCTGAAAGGTGATTTTGGACTGTCACTCTAGTCACATGGATTTTCTCATTAGTAGATGATTGCCATCAGCCCTTCTCTGAGGACCCATTTTCCTGTCTGCTCTGCCTTTTTCTTTCTCCTGGTGTCTTTGATCATGGCATGTGCCATCTGTCCTGGGAGGTACAGACATTCTGAGAGTTCAGACCACAGTGTGTGTGGCTGGGTGAGGGCCATGTAGACCCCAAGGGCCCAGCTGCGTGCGCAGCTATCTTTTCCATGATGAGCTTTCACAGATGAGTGGTGGATCTGAAAATTGCAGTAATGACTCATCTCGGTTAGGTCTGTTTTGGCTCCAGTCCTCTTTGCTTTGGTCCATGTTATCTGTAGCTTTAGAACTCCCACTAAAAGAGCAGAATTATCTAAATTTCCATTTGACACTTTCTTTTACAATTGTTTTGACATCTCCATTTAGAAATTTCTTTTCTTGTTAAAGCAGATTGGAAAACTGAATTTCTAGACAAGGCTTGCCCGGCTCAAAGCCTGAGGGTTGGTGCTCAACTTGTTTAATTGGAGAGCATCTAATCCAGTTACTGTCTGTCAGGGAGGCCAACCCCATGCTTTCTGAGTCCCGCAGGCCTCTTTCCCAGGCAGGCTCTGACATCTGTCTTCTTTCCGCTGACTTTTGTGGAAGACCAGGCAAGGCCAGCACGCCCGAGTCGCACTCGATCCTAAGCTCACTTCCCTGCAAGGCTCTGGGAAAACTTCTGTTGTGTGACGAGCACTGGTGAACAGGCATCTCAGAAACATCCCATGCACAGAACAACGGCATACTGCTGTCCTGGTTATAGGCACTTTGGTTCCAGTTACTGAAGAGTCAACAGCAGTGCCTGCTTTAATTTTCTTCCAGTGAGTCCTGAGACTCGCTGATATCCCCCAGGCAGCTGGTTTACTCTTGCTCTATTGCAGAGTTTGTAGTCTGTTTTGCTTGATTTTAATCCTCTGCTATGATATAATTTCAGTCTCCTAGAAAGCTAGGTTTTTTATAAATATACACATTACCACAATAAATATTTCAATAGGGAAAGGAAGTTAGGGGCTAGATTTGGGCTCACAGTAACAACATTATTTTTTGTAAAGAAATGTAACAATAAAATGATTTTTTATTACTGTAAATATATTTAGAAAAAGCAAAGCTAAACACTTCCTTATTTCCTTTTTTTTTTTTTTTTTTGAGACGGAGTTTTGCTCTTGTTACCCAGGCTGGAGTGAAATGGCGTGATCTCGGCTCACCGCAACCTCCGCCTCCTGGGTTCAGGCAATTCTCCCGCCTCAGCCTCCTGAGTAGCTGGGATTACAGGCACACGCCACTGTGCCCGGCTAATTTTTTGTATTTTTAGTAGAGACGGGGTTTCACCATATTGACCAGGATGGTCTCGATCTCTTGACGTTGTGATCCACCCACCTCGGCCTCCCAAAGTGCTGGGATTACAAGCGTGAGCCACCGCACCCGGCCCCTT
Organism: Callithrix jacchus; assembly: GCF_049354715.1. NCBI lineage: Eukaryota > Metazoa > Chordata > Mammalia > Primates > Cebidae > Callithrix > Callithrix jacchus. Next base: position 122,618,861 of record NC_133513.1, on the reverse strand, counting down.
ATTTCTTTTTAACCTTAACATGCTGAAGCTTCCATGTTTCCTCTACAAGCCAAGTTTGCCCCTAGTAAGCACAGCCCACAGCCTTAAGAATTTAAAAATCCTTAACATTCTTTAAGGGACCAAGACCTTCAAAAGAAACTGCTGTGGTTCTTGCGTCTCCAAAGGTTTTGTTGTTTGCCTGCTGACCTTTGTTTTTCAGGTAAGCTCTACAATAAACTGCAGTCCTTAATAAACAATATTGAGAGTTCACGTAACATGTGCCCTTGCTTAATCTCACTTAATCTTCACACAATTGTGTGTGGGGGGCACTCTGATGTTTTTCTTAATATGTAAGTGAAGGAAGTTGGCATAACTGACTTGCCCAACACCAAACAGTAGAGGCAAGGCCTGAGCCTCGAACCCTTTTCCCAAATTCCCCACATGAGGCCACATGACACCCAGACTTGTGCAGTAGGCTCAACTCCATTTAGGTATTAGTATGCTCTACACCGAGAAGCAGACCACAGATGCTGTGATGATCAGGTCTGAGAGATGTTTTGCTGAATTATAAACTGGCTTTAAAAGTTTCAAATACGTCTGTAATCCCAGCACTTCGGGAGGCAGAGGCGGGCAGATCACCTGAGGTCAGGAGCCGCCGCGCCCGGCCCTGTCTTTCTATATTTCAGCTGCATGACTTATGCGTTTTGGGTTTGAATCCGATATGCATTTTGGCAAATACTTGGGATTTGCCTAATTATTATACTGATGTCCCTCAATGAGCATCAGTTTTTAATTTAGATATGTCTAATTGATCGTTCTTTAATCTATGGTGATTGCCTTTTCTGTCTAACAAACTTTTGCCTGCTTCTAAGTTCCAACAATATTCTTTTATATTCCCTTCTAAAATCTTTATAGATTTGGCTTCTACAAATAGAACTATGACTCATCTTGAAGTGATTTTTTTGGGATAGTTTGTAGCAAGGAGTAAAGATAATTTTATTCCCTTTCAGTATCAGGTTATAGTTGAATTTGATGTTTCTTTTGGTGCCTTGGTTAAAAACCACCTGACCATGGTAAGCGTTGGTATATTTCCATTTTCCAGCCCCTTGATCTGTTTGTCTGTCCTGTAACAATTCTGCGCTGCCTCAGTTACTGCAGTTTTCAGCCTTAAACTGAGTCTTAGATTCAGGTAGCAAAGTTGTCAGTTTATTTTTGCTTTTTCAACATCGTTGTTTTGGCTTTTCTAGGCCCTTTGCATTTTCGTATAAATTTTAGAATCAGCTTGTCAATTTCTACAAGAAAGACTATGAGCCACGTGATAGGATTGCAGTAAATCTATAAATGAATTTGCAGAGAATACATGTCTTAATTATATACATCTTTTAAATCCAGGAGTCCACAAACCCCTGGGCCACAGATCAGTACCATGACCCATTAGGAACCAGCCATATGGCAGGAGGTGAGCGGTGGGTGAGTGAGCAAAGCTTCCCCATATCTACAGCTGCTCCCCATTGCTTATATTACCATCTGAGCTTCGTCCCCTGTCACATCAGAAGCAGCCCTGGATTCTCATAGAAGTGCAAACCCTACTGTGAACTCCACATGCGCGGGATCAAGGTTGCACGCTCCTTATGAGAATCTAGTGTCTGATGATCTGTCACTGTCTCCTATCACCCCGAGATGAGACTGTCTAGTTGCAGGAAAACAAGTTCAGGGCTCCCACTGATTCTACATTATGGTGAGTTGTATAATTATTTCATTATATATTACAAAGTAATAATAACAGAAATAAGGTGCATGATAAATGTAATGCACTTGAATTATCCCGAAACCATACCACTCACCACAGTCGGTGGAAAAAATGTCTTCCACGAAATCCGTCCCAGGTGCCAAAAAGGCTGGGGACACTGTTCTAATCCATAAACCTGATGTATCTTTCTAATTATTAGAGTCTTTAAAAAATTTCTCACATCTAAATTTTGTATTTTAACTTAGCAGTTCTTCATGCCTTTTATTCAGTGTACTCCTAAATACGATATGTTTTTGAAGTTACTGTAAGTGGAGTTGTATTTTTAAATTTCAATGTCTCATTGTTACCTCTAAAATATAGAGATAGTAATTACTTATGAGAAAATCTTGTGGAGGTGTAACTCATATACAACAAACCCCATATATTGGAATTAGAAGACTCTTGACATATGCATATGTGTGTTGTACATGTGAAACTGCCATCACATCATGACAATGAATGCACCCATCCCTTGCAAACATTCCCTTGTGTCCTTTGGTGATCAGTTTCTCCACCTCTTAACCCCTCCAGCAACCACTCATCTGCTCTCTGTCACTACATATCAGTTTATGTCTCCTAAAATTTTATACACGTGGAATCATATATGAGCATATATATTCTTTTTTTGTGATCTGACTTTTTTCAAATAGCATACTTTGAATCGGATACTTTGAAATTTATCCAAATCGTTATGTGTAGAAGAGTTTATTCCTTGAGGTGGCTGAGTAATACCAAGGTATGGCTACACCACAGCTTATTTACCCCCTCACCTGTTGCTAGAGATGTGGACGTTTGGATGTTTTCAGCATTTGGTGATCACAAATAAACCTGATATAAGCATTTGTCTGAAAATCTTTGCGTAGGGATACATTTTCATTCCTTTTGGGTAAACATGTAAGAAAGTCGTGACTGGATCATTGGATAAGTGTTTCCTTATCTTTTTAAGAACCTGAAAACCTTTTCTGGTGGTTGCACCATTGTACATTTCCACCAGCAGTGCAGGAGAATCCAGCTGTTCCACAACGTGGCCAACCTTGCATGTGCTCAGTCTTTTGGCCACTGTCACATATGTGTGTCAGCAACTCATTGTTACATTTACCTAATGCCAAGTGATGTTAAGCACCTTTTAAAGTGTTTAACTGCCACCCATGTGTCTTCTTTGGTGAAGTGTTTGTTAAAATCTTTTGCCCAGTCGCCTGTCATTAGGATATAGAATAAAGCTGTTTTCTTTTATGGATGTTTGTATACCGAAACGTTGCTAAACAAATTTACTTGTTCTAGTATCCTTATTTAATTCTTATATTTTATTGGATCTTTTACATAAAAATTGTCAACTCTGAGTAAACACAGTTTTATTTCTTTCTTTAAAATCTGTATGCCTTTAATTTCTTTTTCTTCCTTGATGTCAGTGGTAAGAAAATCCTGTAAGTGCTGAATAGAATTGACAAGAGCGAATATTCTTATGTCGTTTCTGATCTTAGCAGGAAAATATTTAGTCTTTCGTCAGTAAGTACAATTATATTTAGGTATAACACAGATGTCCATTCTTAGATGGAGGATGTTACCTTCTACTGTTTGTTAGCTAAGGGTTTTTAATCAACAATATGTGTTGGATTTTGTTCCATATCCTTCAGATAATGACAATTTTTGTCAGCCTGTTAATATGATAAATTACATTTGATTGCCTTCTAAATGTTAACTCAACCTTCCCTTCTTTTGGATAAGCCCCATTAGGCCATAATGTATTACTCATTTGTGTAATATTACATTCAAATTGCTAAAACTTTATTAAATACTTTTTGCATCTTTATGAATGAGAGATATTGGTCCATAATTTACTCTAAGTGTGATGTGTTTGTCTCATTTTCTTTTCAGGGGGTTTTACTGCACAAATTCGATTTCTTGATTGAACTAGACTCTTCAGGGTTATCTTCCATCTAATGTCAGTTTGGGTATAGGAAAAAAATGTTTATGTCATTTTCTTATTATTTCTTTAGTGTCTCAGAATTTTTTCATGTCATTATTGTATTTTTAATATGAGTAAGTTTTCTCTCCCTTTTTATAATAATCTTATGATGGTTTTATCAATTTTATTAATGTCTTCAAAGAACCATTTTTGAATTCTATTGCTTTTGTTTCCTATGTTATTAATTTTTACTCTCACTTTTAGAATTTCCTTCTTTCAATTTACCTTAATTTTATGTTACTTGACTTTGTTTTAGCTTTTTCACGTGGAAACGTAGATTTCTGATCTTAGATTCTCCTTCCTCCTCTTTCTAGCATCAGCATTCAAAGCTATACATTCTCTTCTTATGACTGCTTTTGCTATGAACCACAAATCTGAGATGTTGTAATTTTGTTACCTAATGATAGATGTTGTATTTTTGTGTTTAATTTGAAATGTTTTTCAATTTACCCTTTGATATCTTTCTGAAATTTCCACATATTTGGTGTGTTTAAAAGATATCTTATTGTTCTATATGTCAGTGTAATTCTACTGTGGTTAAAAATACCATGCAGGATTTTAATCTCTTCATATTTATTGAGACTTATTTGTACTCCAGCATGTGTTATAGCTTGAACGGTCTTTATATGGTTGAAAAGATTCTGTGGCTATTAAATATACTGTTCTATAAATGTAAATCTAGAATTTATGAGATCTATTTACTTACTAGTGTTTTGTATAATTGTTCTATAGATCTCTGAGAGGAGACTGTTGATTTACCTGTTTCTCCCTTTTTGTCATTTTTTTTGTTTCATGTGTTTTTTAGTGCTGTCTGTGGGAGCATATGCATTTATAATGCATTATCTTCATGATACAGTGACCTCTTATCATTAGAAAATGTTTTTTTTTTTGAGACGGAATTTTGCTCTTGTTACCCAGGCTGGAGTGCAATGACGTGATCTCGGCTCACTGCAACCTCCGCCTCCTGGGTTCAGGCAATTCTCCTGCCTCAGCCTCCTGAGTAGCTGGGATTACAGGCACGTGCCACCATGCCCAGCTAATTTTTTGTATTTTTAGTAGAGATGGGGTTTCACCACGTTGACCAGGATGGTCTCGATCTCTTGACCTCATGATCCACCCGCCTTGGCCTCCCAAAGTGCTGGGATTACAGGCGTGAGCCACCGCGCCCGGCCAGAAAATGTTCTTTTATGTCTCTTGGTGATACTACTTTCCTTAAAGTCTATTTTGCCTTTTTTTTTTTGAGACGGAGTTTCGCTCTTGTTACCCAGGCTGGAGTGCAATGGCGCGATCTCGGCTCACCGCAACCTCCGCCTCCTGGATTCAGGCAATTCTCCTGCCTCAGCCTCCCGAATAGCTGGGATTACAGGCACGCGCCACCATGCCCAGCTAATTTTTTGTATTTTTAGTAGAGACGGGGTTTCATCATGTTGACCAGGATGGTCTCGTTCTCTTGACCTCGTGATCCACCCGCCTTGGCCTCCCAAAGTGCTGGGATTACAGGCTTGAGCCACTGCTCCCGGCCTCTATTTTGCCTTTTAAAAGTAACATACACTAAAAGATATTTTGCCTGACATAGTTTATCCTTTTAGTGTATACTATTTGAAAATATAAATATGGAATATTTTTACAATTTTATTTTCAGTACTTTATTCAGAATTATATTTTAATTTTACATTTTTGGAATATGGTTTTACATTTTTATTTTTAACTATTTGCATCTTTATAATGCATCTATTTTAGACTTAATATAGTAGAGTAGTTGAGTGCTTCTACCCACCCCCCTCTGCCCCTCAGTATTACAGTATCTACTTTTTAGTTGGATTTTTAGTCCATTTACATTTAATGTAACTATTGTGTGGTTGGATTTAGGTCTGTCGTTTTGCTATTTTATTTTTCTGTTTTCAGGAAAAGATATGAGCAAATGTATTTTTGTTCACAGGTTTGGTGGTAGGAAGATGAAAGAGTGTGGGTTTGGCTCCTGTATTCTTCATGAAGCATGTGTAAAGGTCATCATAGGAGGGAGCGGGTAGAGGGAACAATGTAAGAAGCTTGAGGAGAAAGGAGAACATATGAAATTTACTGGGATAAGTGAGAAAATGAGCCTTCTAGAAGACAAAGTAGGGTTGTCTCATTGATACATTGGCTGTCCATTCACTTATTTTTCTTATCATGCATTAATTTACAAAATATGAGTGTCTCTTTTGTGGGCAAAAACAGACAGAGCTTCTGATCCCAGGAACCATAAGACTGTTGTTATTGATAGACATTGGTCAAATAATCACAGTAATAGATGCATGATTATAAGCTAAACAAACAAACAAACAAAGTTACTGGAAGACCATGGAAATCAGTGATTCTACAAGAACGTACAACTGATGAACCTGACCTTGAGTAGGTGTAGGGAATAGTTTGTTAGAGCCAGAAGCCTTCGAGTTGAGATCTAAAGTCATGGTAGGTTATAGTAGGCAATGTTTGGTGGAGCGGAGTGTTTAGGCACAGAAGGGAGTGTGTGAGGTGTTCTGGGTGTGAGAGACCGTGGCAGGCTGAAGTTGCTGACTGTACACTGGCGGAGCTGAAGTACAGAGAGCAAGGTGAGGATGGGAAGGGGGAAAGAGGGGTAGTGACTCAGGGCCAAATGATGCTGGGTCCTACCATCTGTGATGGAGTCTACCTAACAGCAAGGAATCTGAAATGAAACCAGTTGTGTGATAGATTTCTCTTTAAATCATCGAAACTTTCTTTGATATAAGTTCAATAGGACTGGTGAAATTGGGCTACAATAAATTATCAGAGCAGTCCACAAAATGAATCATCACCAAATTTTCTTACAATTTTATTTCTATTTGCGGGAAAAAGAGGTAATTAGAGAACCTCAGGCATTGCTTCCAGGTTTCCAAGTGGATTCTATCCAGCCACAGGGAGGCTCACAGCAGAAAACCAGATGTTCAAATAAAGACCTAAGTGGACAAATACGAACGATGTACATTACACAAATATGTTATGGAAATCTTTCATGGTGCTTAGAAAAAACATCAATGACTTGAAAGTATTTGTATAAATGCCTCCGACTTTCCAGAAGCCCCAAAGGGAGCAGTTTAAATGCATTTGTTGGGCATGTTTGTAAGTTCCTACCCACAGCGTTAGCTAGTACATGTGGAAAATTAGAATAATTAGATTATTTTCTCGGCAGACATTAGCTGAGTGCCTTCCAGGTGTAGCCGTTGTCCTGGGTACCTTGTACTTGGCAGTAGTGATGAATCAGACAAAGGATCTCCTCTCTGTAAGGGAAGATCAGACTTCATAAAAGGAAATAATGATGCTGCTTATAACTCGTGAGAGGTAGAAAGGAGGTTTAGGTAAACTATGAAGAATGGAAAAAAGTGCCTCTTAGGGGCTGTAGGGACACTCCAGATTCCTATTTTCTGTTTTTTGTCTTTTCACATTTAAACATTCTTCCAACAATATATATGCATTTATTTTAATAAACAGGAAAAATTGACTAGTTACAAAAGGCAGGCACAATTTGGTATCTCTGGCTTTTACATATCTTTTAATTTAACAAGTATTCATCAGGCAGGTATTATGGGGTCACAGCATGATGCCTATTCCAGCTAACAGGAAGAAACAGGCATGAGGACTTTAGGAAAAGATTAGATGGTTCACATGGTACTTGTTTTTATGATTTTTGAGTCTCTTCTGCACTTGGATGCATGATCCACTTATTTAGTCAAAGAGGCTCCCACGGAAACATTGATACTTCCTAGAGCCCATCCTGTTTGGCTTTCTCTGTTAAGAGTTAAAAAGTTGGAGAAGCAATACATGCCTGGGAAAGTCTGCAGACAAATTCTTGGAATGGGAAACACACATTACTAAATTCTTTAATACAAAAAATAATGCTGCAAATTGTACTTTGGACACGATGTCCACTTTTTTGGCTCAACAAACAAACCCAAAATTGTTTTTTAGCTTTCTGCTCTGGCATTCACAAAGTTTTGCCGAAAACCCTTGGGGATTTGCTGAAAAAGATTTATTTATGTGCATTCTGAAGAGCATGCCAAAATCCTGCTGCTTCATGTTTTTCAAGACTCTTCTAAATTAAAAAGCTAATGCGCGGGAGGGTGAAATGTTGGTTTAGTTATTGTGCACCGTAAATGTGTTTATTTCCAAGAAGAGATGAGTAAGGGTGATGTGAAAAGGGGAGAGCTCAGTGCAGTGAATTCCGCCTGGACAGAGCTGAGGCTTATTTCACTCTTTACAAAGTCACTCTCTATTTAATGGAAAGTCATATGCACATAAAGTCTATCAGTGTGGGGACTGCGTTGTATTGATATTACACTAAGTTCTACTAATTTACTAAAAACAGCCCAAACCAGCCAGCTTATCCACGGAAAACAAAACATTGCAATGACAACAAAACCAAATGCCTTATTAAATAAAGAGCTTTCAGCTATTTTGCAGCTCAACTGATAAGATCAAAATAATACATATTTTTGTAGAAACATTTAAAAACATGTGAGAGGTGGAGCACGGTGGCTCATACCTGTAATCCCAGCACTTTGGGAGGCTGAGGGGAGTGGATAACCTGAGGTCAGGAGTTCGAAACCAGCCTGGCCAACAGGGTGAAATCCTGTCTCTACTAAAAATACAAAAAATAGCGAGGTGTGGTGGCAGGTGCCTGTAATCCCAACTACTTGGGAGGCTGAGGCAAGAGAATCACTTGAACCCAGAGGCAGAGGTTGCAGTGAGCCGAGATAGTGCCATTGCACTCCAGCCTGGGCAACAGAGTGAGACTGTCTCCAAAATTAAAAATAGAAATAAATAAAAACACGTGAGAACCCTATGTGCTGTTTTCTTTTAAGTAAGCTTGTTCATTTCAACAAAATGTTTTATACAGAGAATATATACATATTTACACATTACATTCACTGATTGAAATGCTACTTATACTGTGATACAGATGAGCAGTAAATAGCCAAACTGCGTTTGGATCTAGAAAAAATGTTGTAGAAATAGTTTTGTTAGGAGCAAACGGAAAGAAGATGATAACTTTTGTTTAGTGTCACTGCAATGCCAGTGACAGATCCTTGGAAGCAAAGAACTGTTTTGTATACACATATGCTTGGAGCAAAGTTAGAATCCCTCGTGCCCTCCCCAGAGCCTTGATCTGATGGCCCAACTGCTGTGACTGATAGTCCCTCTGGTAACGCAGTCTCCCCTGTGCTTATCCAATATAACCAGTCTCCTAATCACCGCACTTTATTTATCTATTTACATGTGGCTATGAATATATATCACATCGGGATGAAATGGGTGGAGGAAGAGTAAGTGTTCAGAGTGTGGAGAAGCCAACAATAGCTCATTTGCAGTCTGTGTTGATCCTGCTTCAGCGGGAGGCAAATGTGAGGCCACCGGGTTTGGTGGGCTTCAGTTGCCAGGCCAGGGCCAGAGGCAGTGACAGGCCTAGGATTTTTTGTTGTTGTTGTATCAAATGCCGTAATTTGTTTAAAAGCTTTTTCCACAGTGCAATGCAGATAACCATGCAGTAATAAGAACGGCAGCCTCGGTTGGTGGTAAAATTCCTCAAAATATTTATAAAGTAGCCAAAAGTTTGAGAGCAAGTGAAAAATACTCTCTAAAATACCTTCGTCTTGATTATACCTCTCCTCTCCAAAGATAAAGACATCGAGACATCTTTTTTTGTTGTTTTCAGTCGACAGCAATGAAGTACACAGAGCGTTGAAGAGTCAGTAGAGTATCCACACAAGCGCCTGACTCCCCTGGTTAGCCCTCCCATTCCTCACCTTAGTCACCGGAGATTCAGATAACTGGAAGATGGCAGGTTATAAAGGAAAGAACATCCCCCCTCCCAAACCACAGGTTCCAGCTGTTGGAACTGCCAGCCACTGCGGCAGCAGCCACTGACCACGCGTGGTGTATGACCGAGTCCACCCGCATCGCTGCACCTGTGCTCGTCCACACCACCTGCTGCTCAGAAAGGCGCAGGGAAGGATTCCCACCGCGCACGCCCTGGGAGCGCCCCTTCCCGAGCCCCTCTTCCCTGGGTCCTCAGCAAAGGCACAGCACTCTGTCCTCGGTTCTGCTTGACTCTCTCCCATCTCCTGGATGCTTCCGTCAGTCCTGAGGCATGTTCTGTTTCCATCTAAAAGACCCTCCCCGGCTAGGCGCGGTGGCTCAAGCCTGTAATCCCAGCACTTTGGGAGGCCGAGGCGGGTGGATCACGAGGTCAAGAGATCGAGACCATCCTGGTCAACATGGTGAAACCCCGTCTCTACTAAAAATACAAAAAATTAGCTGGGCATGGTGGCGCGTGCCTGTAATCCCAGCTACTCGGGAGGCTGAGGCAGGAGAATTGCCTGAACCCAGGAGGCGGAGGTTGCGGTGAGCCGAGATCGCGCCATTGCACTCCAGCCTGGGTAACAAGAGCGAAACTCCATCTCAAAAAAAAAAAAAAAAAAAAAAAAAGACCCTCCCCAAACACACACATCGACCCATTACCACAAAACAGCTCCCTGGACTCCACACCTCTTCTGGCAGGAACCCCCTTCCTGTCCTTTCTGATCTGTGCACCTCCAGTGTCCACAGGTCCCTGGGAGAGGCTCTCCCTCCCCCTGGCTGACTCCAGGACGCCCAGTGCGCACCCTGCTCCACTCACCCTTCCTTGGGACTTCTCTCTCCTTGGCTTTTTCCTCCTTCTCTCCGTCCTTTACGGGATCTCTCTTCTCTCCCTGCCATTAGACCTCGGAAGGGCTAGGCCTGCTTCCTCTCTTCTCTCTAAGGCCCCCCAGTGACCTCATCCAGGCCCAGGGCTTCTGTAGGATGCAAGCCACTGACCCCCATTCACACCCTGTCCACGATCCGGACTCGCACCTGGGCAGCTCACCCGCGGTGCCCTGAACACCTCCCACGGCAGAGCCGTCTCCCTTCCCTGCGGACTCATTCTCTCCCGCATCCTCTTCTCAGCACTGCGTCACCCTGGGCCACGCACAGAGCTCACCCGGTACCAGACTGGAACTTCTAGCCAGCAGCACGGGGCGAGAAGATTCAGCGCTGCCTCCCCCCACCGCCCCCCCACAGCACATTTTCATTTGCTTGTGTTTTCCGTCCTCTCCACCTGCACACAAGCCCAGATGCCAGGTGACTGTCCACGTGAGCTCTCCTCAACTGGTCCCTCTTTCCAGCAGCCAGAGAGACCTTTTAGACCTGCAAATCCAACAATCACTCCTTCACTTTCTACGCTTAGGATGAAACTTAGACTCCTTGGCAAAGCCAGGGCCGTCACCTGGGCCACTTTCCCCTCTTGGTACAATTTCTCTAGAGTCCTGACACAGTTCCCACCTCACATTTTCTGTACTGGCTGCTCCTTTTGTAACATCCTCAGCCTCCTATTTCTGGTTAAATTCTACCCACTCTTTAAACCTCAGGCCCTTTGGAGTTAGAATAACCCCTTCTCCAGCCAACACTGAGGTCAGACTTCTGGTTACACGGCTTTCTGTGTTTTTCCTGTAATGCTTATTACATTTAGAGCTTAACGATTATTTATTTAAATCAAATTTCTCTTCTAGACTTGCTTTATATAAAGAGGGACCCTGTTCTTCCCTTTATCCATTATTCATTCACTATTACTGTATTGCCAATATTTACAAAGGGTTCAGTTCCAGAACAATTGATATTTGTTAAATCACTGAATAAACCCATTTGTTGAACACATTATGTTTTTATTGAAGGCTGAGCATGCACAATGTGTTGGAAGCAATGTGAGATGCAGAATCCGTAGACTGAATAAAAAACTCAAGTCCTGTGTCTAAGCAGGAGCCTAACAGAGTCACGGTACAAGACTGCACGTGAGTGTAAGTGCACAGTGTGGTAGGTCACAAAGGCATTTTCTGGTGTTAGGATTCTCTTACTGCTGAGCTGACTTGGTCTAGCTTCATTAAAAAGAGCATTTCTAGGCTTGAGTGTGTGGGCTTAGCTCTGGTTACTGAGCGTCGTGTGTGGGTGGGTGGGGTCCCCACTGGAGCCACCTGGCTTCCTGTGAGAAGCGGGGCGGGGAAGGTTGCTGATTCAGCAAAAGATAAAATATCTGCATGCCCTTCTCAATCCGCTAGTCCAACATGCACTTAATTATTAGTGAGCTTTAAACATTGACCCTACAAGTTATTACCCAAATTAGGCCTTTTTGAGAGTGAAAGAAGGCTCTGCTCATAATCATGCTGGAATAACAGGTAAAAACCAAGACTGCACTGGGAAAGTCAGGACATGGGGTCACTCTAGTTGGAAGGAAGACAAGTGGAGGGAGGTTTCCGTTCGAGAGGAAGCGACAAGGCCCAAGTGAGACCAGGAGGCAGAGCAGCGCCTGACGATGGGAACAGGGAAGAAGCCCATGGAAAAGGATCCAGGGGCCTTTTCCCAAGCCAACGATTGCAGACGACCCCTGACCCCCATTTCAATTTAAAGGGTCAGTGTAAGGAAATGGAAGAGCATTCCCTATGGACCCACTTATATCTTCAGAGATTATTCTTGTCCAAAAATAATGAATTCCCTCACTGTGAATTACACACCACCAAGAGGTTCTGGCTTCTTGACTTCTTCATAAAAATTTTAGAATTGTCTTAGAACAATTTTCAAATAACGCATCCTGGCTACTCCAACCAAGAGATAGAGCATGCAAAGGAAAGAGCCCTGACCTAGCAGCTGGTGTCCTTGTTGCTGACAGCTGACCACGTACTTCTGGTTCAGCTCTGTCACAAGATCCTTCTCCACACAGCGCTCCAGTGCGCACACAGAAATGCGCCAGGGGTACAGTGGGCTGGCCGCTGGCAAGGGCTTTGGGTACTACATGCTGATGGTTTTCTGAGTCCAGGCTGCAGGTAAGGGAAGTGATGACAGAGAGCTTTGAAAAGAGTGTAGGGATAAGAAATAATCTGCTTTGGGAGGCTGAGGCAGGTGGATCACTTGAGGTCAGGTGTTCAAGACCAGCCTGGCCAACATGGTGAAACCCCATCTCTACTAAAATACAAAAATTAGCCAGGCGTGGTGGCACATGCCTGTGATCCCAGCTACTCAGGAGGCTGAGGCAAGAGAATTGCTTACACCCAGGGGTCAGAGGTTTCAGTGAGCTGAGATCTTGCCACTGCACTGCAGCCTGGGCAACAGAGTGACACTCATCCCAAAAAGAAGAGAAAAATAATCTGTACCGGATTCTGATGACATCAGAGGTGGGTGCAAGCTGGTGAGATTGTGGGTAGCATCCCTGAGCAGACAGGAACCCTATCTGTGGGGACGTGCTGTGCTCGGGGCTGCAGGAATGTCTCTGAGGTGAGGGAGGAGAGTGATCAGGAAACAGAGTGGCCCAGACGATGTCACCAAGCCTGGGATGCAGACCCCAGACAGGGCCTGGACCGCTTTTCACCGAAGGCTTCATTCAAAACGGGTGATTTTTCTTTTCAAATTGAAAGAATCTGTTGCATATTAAAGCGATGTCCTAGGGTAGAGCTCGTTTGGCCACATTTATTTCATGGGAGGTCAGAGGAAAGACACGAAATGCCTTGCATATCCGATTAGATAAAAAGCTGCATGGTAATGAGTGAGGAAATGACAGCAGAATATCTTAATCTGATAGATTTTATTCCACACATGATGTCATATTTGATTTAAAGAGTCAAAAGGCTGAGGGCTAAAAATCAAAATCTGCACCCCTAATAGAATAAATGGGATAAGGACAACACTGGAGAGGTGGCTTTGTTTTCCTTTTGAGGCAGAGTCTTACTCCATAGCCCAGGCTAGAATGCAGTGTACAATCTTGCCTCACTGCAACCTCTGTCTCTCAGGTTCGAGCAATTATCATGCCTCAGCCTCCCGAGAAGCTGGGATCACAGGCATGTGATCCCACCATGCCTGGCTAATTTTTGTATTTTTAGTAGAGATGGGGTTTCACCATGTTGGCCAGGCTGGTCTTGAACTCCTGACCTCAGGTGATCCACCTGCCTCTGTCTCTCAAAGTGCTTGGATTACAGGCATGAGTCACCACACTCAGCTGGAGAGGTGATTTTTCTACACTGACTTCCAGAAACCCTTTCCCTGCAGCTCTAGCAGCTCTGGGTCTGTGCTGCTGACTCTCCTGCCACCTCTCCAGCCCCCAGTCCACATCTCTCAGGGCCGCTCGCCGAAGCTCACTGTGAACTCGGGTCCCTGGCATGCTGTACTGTCTCTTGGCACCCTCCCCGCTGGAGTTGTCATCTGCTCCTCTGGTTTCAGTTGTCACATCTGTGCAGATAACACCACCGGCCCTAACTTCTCTGGCACTCTGCCAGTGCAGAGCAGCAGCCCACTCTACCTGGGGGTTAGAGTGTCACCTTCTAAGTCCTGTCTCCTTCCAGCCAAGTCAGCCTGGCAGCCCTGTCAGCTACAGAAACATTTATTTCCCAGGCACCAGGACTGGGGTCTTCAGAGTCCACATTGCTCCTTCACATCCTCGCCTCCGACAAGGCGCGATCGGTGGTCCTGTGTTGCCTCCCTTGTAGACTGCGCACGTCTGTCTCTGGCCTTCCCTTCCCTCCCTGCTATGCTATGCTGCCAGTCTCACTGCAGGCTCAGTCACCTGCCCTTGACATGATTAGAAGGTGGTACCTGTTGATCTCCCTCACCCAAGGTTCTTTTTCATTCAGCTCATCTCACCCAACGTTGTCAGAGGATTAGGGCTGAAATACTACATAAAAGGTTACATTTCCTTTCTGGGGGACACTTGCCCAGCTACAAGATTACAAGCTGGCTTGACATACACTGGGTCTTTATCCTTTTCTGCTCCTTTTGCTCAAGATACGTGGCCACATGGATGAGACCTGCAGTGCGCTCCAGACTTCCGGCACTCCTCACCCCGATGATCTCTTCCTGCGCCTCCTTGTTGCCTGAATGGGGGCAAGGTTCCTCTCACTTTCTCTGAGCAGCTAAATCATCAGCAAGATTCCACATCTCAGGGAGTCTGCAAGAGCCTCTCCAGCTCACCCAGACCATGGTGATTTCAGAGGAATGCTTCCAGAGCTTTCTCTGACTTTCACATAGTCATTGCTGCTCATTCCGTGTTGTTAGTTTTCATTTCATGAACATTTTGTAAATATTATAATATGTAAATATAGTGAAAGTAGCCATTGTATCTTAACTCCTTAACCACACGTCTATTCTAGTTCTCAAGAAAGCATTTCTCTGGCGTATCCGAGGCCGGCAGTTGCTCGGCATAACACACAAAAAATCTCATTGTTGTTTCCATGAAAATGGAGATTGATTAGATAGAGGAATGTGTGAAATTTCATGGATTATCAGCACTTAAATGTGTGGACAGTGTGGTGCCATTGAAGCAACTGTAAAACATCTGCAGGAAACTTTTTGGAAAACAGATTTGGCTTATAAAATTCTCGAATTCAATGAACAAATTCATTTTTCCCCACACATATTTAGATTCCTCCAATATTCCAGAAAGAGCCCTTGATGTCTTGAAGGGGATAACATGTGCAAATGGTCTGTACGCTTAAAGCACTGTCCATAGATAAGAAATTATTGTTATTAGTAACAAAATTCCCGAATATCAAGCAATACTCTCAGTGAGAAGCACAGAGTGAATAATTATATAATGTCATTCAAATAGCAAGAGCTCGTATTTGCTGGCGAGTGGACAATACTATGTTCTCTTTTTCTTTTTTTCCCCTCCCAATTCTCCCTCTAGGAAGGAGAAATCTTGCCAAAAACCATGATTTGTGTGAGAGCAGTGTATCTGTTATCACGGTCCCATGCGTGTCGATGGGAGGCTGACATGCATTTCCACGGCCTATTGGCAGTACTCCCTTTAGCGCTGTGTTTTGGAAAGTTAGCTGAGTATTGCTTTAAATTGATGAAATAAATTTCAGAGACCACTCTATTTTTTTATTCACTGTTGAAAAAGTTGAAGTTAGTTGTTTGCTTAATACTCCAAGCTGATGAGGCATTTCATTATCTTACCACTAATACACTCTAGAAATGGAATCATTAGAGAACAGAAGTCATTGAAATGTAAACATGTGAATAATTTACACTTTCAACTGGTGTTAAATAAAAGGTTTTAATCTAGACAGAGATCTGACAATAAATATTCATTTCTAATTTCCAATGAGTAAACTTTATCTCTTTCTAAAAGCCTTCTCATTTGATTTTTTTTTTCCTGGAAGATAATGGCAAATTTGACACAGGCACATTTGGGAATAAAATTTCCCTCTGGTCAACACAACCATGAAGAGTTATTATGAAAATCAAAATTTGAAATAATTGCAAACATTGTAATTAGTAGCCATTTTTGGATTCTTATGTACTATTACATGGCTTACCCTCCTGGTACAGTTTTCCTGGGGGATGTGGATGAGAAGCGGAGGAAAGGAATCGCCTCTTGACTTGGACACTTTGTTGGATGCTTGCCAGGCCGGATAGGGGCCCACCCCAGAGACAGAAGTTGATTTGTATTTTACTAGTGAGTGTCCATGTGGGCCTTGACATAGAGGAAGAGGGTGTGACTTAAGAAAAGAAACATTTGAGAGATAGCAATTCACCACAAGTCAGGGGCACTGCTTGTACTTCCAAGGCTGTGGGGGTCCACAGCCATCCCCATGGGGTGCCCTTCACCACCACAGGTGACACTTTGCGCTGTTCCGTCTTGTTTATCCTCCTGCAGGCATTGTAGAACAAGGCCTGCTGTTCTGTTTCTCTTTTTGAGAGGGGCTTCTTGAGGTGTTACTTACATACCTCAAATGGACCCTTTCTAAATACACAGCTGAATTATTTATTAGCATGTTTATGGAGTTGTGCAGCGATCACCACAATCTAACTTTAAAGTGTCTCCGTCACCTCCAAAGAAACCTGGGACCATCTGCAGACGGCCTCACCTCTCCCCCAGTTCTGTTTACTTTCATATTCACCAGTGGGCATCATGCCTGGGTAGCTGTTTGCACTCAGTGTATAATTGTGGGATGAATGCATTTGAATATGTGACATTCCATTATGGCTTGCAGAGGCTTATGGAATGCCAGGCCTGCACTGAACCATGTGAGCTCATCTCATCTAAACGTTTCATTTTAGATGCACCAAGAGGTTAATGAGGATTAAAGGGTCTGGGATTCAAGGTTAGGTGATCATGGTTTCTCAACCCCAGAGGAGGGACAGGTTGCAACAGAGATATTGTGAGTTGCTTGTAGATTCAAGATGAACCCTGAATGCCAAACCCTGAAAGTGATTTATTGACCACTGTTATTTTAGGTTTTGTCCCTATGGTTCAATGGCCTATGAGGGTTCCTTCCCACAGAGACAGAGCTGCGCCTTGGATAACTGGGGGTACTCCTGGCTGACTCTGTGCTCACTGCTGACTTTACACTAAGTTGGGTTCTGGCCGTTCTGTCTCCTCTCCCATTCTCTGCTCTTTATTCTTGGTGGCACTTTTCCTTCTTCCATTCCAAAATCAGTTCCTCTCCACCTGGGGACAGCTTGTCCTCTGGCCACGTGCACATCCACGATGACAAGCCTATGGGGGCACTCTCAGGACAGGTGAGTGCTGACACCAGATAGGAGACGGCTCATGTAGCTTCTTTGGATCTTTGCTCTTTGAGCAGATGGTGGTTGCTCACATGGTCCAAAGAGCATTTTTATTATTTGATTCATGTAATTTTTATAACCAAAACTATGTGGACTGAGTTTCCCAAATAATTCTTTTTCTAACTTGCAAAGTTTTATTCATATTTCAATACTAGATTATAAATAGATACAATTTCTCAGAACATCTCCAAAGGGGCCATTTACAAGATCTCACTCAAAGAGCAATGTATTATTACAAAGAATTATGCCATTTTCAAAGATATTTCAGACCAGTGGGTTAAATCCTCACATAATTATCTTGATTAAATTTTGCTGATTAAATCAGTTGTGATTTACCTGAAGGTTATGAACATAAACCATAAAAAGAGAATTTTGATTCAAAAATTGATGATAAAATCGTATTCTCTAAATTCCCCACTGATATTTCATTTCAACAAATAAATCTATTTGATCTTCATCTTTGTGCTAAAAATCGATTTTTCTTTTATCCAGCCAAGGAAATATATAATAAAAGTGTGTTGATCTTAAATACATATATACAAATCAGTGATAATCTTACCTATCAGCCATAATCAGCACAATTGCTGATTATGAGGAAAAGAAATTCCCATTTACAAAAACAATAGAGGATATAAAGTACTTGGGAAAAATATTAGGAAGAATAATACAGAACCAACAGGAGAGAGCTACAAAATTTTGCCAAGAAAAATAAAAACGACAGTTAAATAAATAAAGAGACATACTATGTTCTGGATGCATAGACTCAATATGGTGATTGTTACGTATAAGTTTTCTGTATTTCCTTAGGTAAATTATGGAATATTCAAAAATGGTTGGAGCACAGTCTATTTCATCAACATTTAAAAATCTATCCGACTATGGCATTGGAGTCATGTCCCCAGGGTGGAGTTTGAATGTCTTCAAGATGCTTCCTGAAACCCAAATAAACAAAATAAGATAGTACAGGATTAGAAAATTACAGATTAAAAAAACGAGATGCAGGGAAACCCCACTGAACCACCAAATATGGGTGGGTATAACCAAAACACCCTCAGTGAAGGCAGAGGTCAACTGCCTGGCGGGGGATGCTGAGAGTGTAGAGGCTGTTGTCATGCCTGTGCTGTGGATGCTGAAATATCCCCCAAGGCAAGCAACTCATGCCGCGCATGTGGGTCTAGCTGCAGCTGGCCAGGCTGAGAGACGTCCTCTGAGACTCAGAGTTGCTGGCAAGTACAGAGATGGTTGCATATATGGGCACTGGGGCACCAGGGTGCTGAGACTGCCCAGCTTTCAGCCCTTGAGAGTCTCAGGGGTAACCAGCAGATATTTGGAGGGATAGAGCCTCACGCAGAGGGGAACACCTGTCAGAAGCCAGGTTGATCCTTCTCTCTCCCTCACAGTGTGGCCCAGATGGGGTCTCTCCCAGGGACGGTTGTTAGCAGCCCAACCCAAAGTCTCCAGGAAACAGCACTGTCTTGAAAATCAGGCCTGCAGTGCTACTAGAGACCTGGAACTGAAGCAGAAGCATCCCTACCCCCCGGGCTTGGCACCAGACAGAGAAGCAGCCACACGGATGCCGGATTCTGAGCCATTCGTGGTAACCATGGAGCCTTAGAGTGGCAAAGCTCCCTGGCCCATGTAAATCCCACTCAGTGGACTCTGTTCCTAACAAGCTAGGAAAAAAAACAACAACATTTTATTTAAGCAGTTATAACATGGGCAACCTAAAAGGAATGCAGTTAAGCTCTGTACAGGATGTTACAAGAGACATGAAAATACACCCAATAGTATTATGACACATCATAGTGACACCCCAGGAAAATGATGACAGAGGGACAGTGGTAACATACTATGAAAGATTAGCTAAACTTACTGGAGATTGTGATAGAAACCTTGAAACAATGGCACAAAACAGAATTATTAGATGTGAAGAATGAAATGCAAGAACAAAAGGGGGATAGGAGACAAAAAATGACAGATCCAGGAAGGATTTAGGAGAAAAAAGAAACATTTCGGATGTAAAGACTGGACAATAATGAATATATAAAGACTTAACTCTAATGAATGGGAACATTGAAGGCTCAGAAAAAGGACTGAAGATGGAAAGAAAAAATGTGAGAAAAACATAATGAAAATTGAAAATGAAACATAAAGTATTTAGAAGAAAATAATAGAAAATGAAAAGGAAAATAATAAAGAGGCCAAAAAAAGGAGATCTAAAATGCATTCACTTGGAGTCTCTAAAGATAAAAACCAAAGCAAGCGAACAAAACGGAAGTGTAAATCATAATTTAATTAAACTTCCTGCTATAAAAAAACCTTACATGTTGGAAAGGGCAATGTGGATATGAGCAAACTGACCCAGAATAGAAAACCCTTAGAAACATTCTAGTAAGGGCATTGGGCTCCACAAATAAGGAAACCGTTCTTTGAGAATCCAGGCAAAATAGCCAAATAACCTGGAAGAGAACGAAAATGAGACTGGCATCAGTCTTCTCAACAGAAGCATCTTAATGCATGAAAGTAGCATTTTGAAGAAAATCAAGAAAAGAAAATGCGATTGAAGGGTTTTTTTGTGTAGCCCAGCTTTCCTTCAAATATCTGGGTCCCACATTAAACTGTAATGAAAATTCCTGTACCCTTGGGCAAACGTTCCCGTGACCCCTTCCCAGAAATTCAGCTACAGAATGAACTTGCGACACGCCGAAAATGATTAGAAAAGTCTCAACAGAAAGTGTTTGAGAAGCCATTGAGTACATTTAACTGAGGATTAAGATGAACAGGAATAAGGGTGACAAACTATTATGCTGTTGTATACAACGTGGAAATACTGTAAGAAAAAGCTGGAGGAGAGAGGGAAGAGTTAGAGGTAGAGAGCATTACCTACTGCCCCATAGATATGAGTTAAGAGTAAAGTAACATTGCATGCAGTATTGCAGGAGAGTGATGTATATATTTGAAATACAGAGATGAACACTAACACTAGTGTCTAGTAATTAGGTGGTGGGGAAGGGAAAGACACATAGTTACTATTAATAGTTAATGCCTGTTTTGTAACAGAGAGCTGTTCTCTACGAGGATCATGGAAAAAACTGAGCCACATAGAAAATGATTTAATTTTCTTTTTCTCCCCAGGATGATGTACCATTTTAGATGCTTAAGAGAGATTGTCTTGTTATCTAATTGATGGCTTAGGGCCTAATTCTCTTGCAAAATCTGGGTTGAGATTGCTAGTTAATACAATGAAAGAGGAGACTAAGGCTATCATATGAAGATATTAGTAACAAGAGAAGCACTAGAAGAAAAATGTAAGCCTTCCTAAACACCAAAATAAATAACAGAACTGTGAAAAAAAAGACTCCATAGTGAAAGGCTTTGTATATGCATGTGTCATTGTAACATGCACATATACCCACCTGCTTAGTTACAAGTATCTATAATATTATGTTGAACAGCTGAAGGAACTGACAGGAAACATATTTGCCTATAATGGTAGAAGGGTTTAACACACTGATTTAAAGAAAAGGTAGCTGACTGCCTAACAGAGGAAGCATCACTGAAAGCTGCATCCAAGACAAAGGTCTAATGTAAAGAAACAGGAAAATATATTAAAAGGACGGGTAAATATATAAATACTAACAGAAAGAAAGCAGGTGTTGCAATTCGTATAATAGACTAGGTAGGACTCAGGCCAATAAGCATTAAATGGGAGAAAGATGATATCTTATCATGCTAAAGGCCACAATTTACAAAGGAAATTTAAAAATTATTAGGCCGGGCACGGTGGCTCAAGCCTGTAATCCCAGCACTTTGGGAGGCAGAGGCGGGTGGATCACAAGGTCAAGAGATCGAGACCATTCTGGTCAACATCGTGAAACCCCGTCTCTACTAAAAATACAAAAAATTAGCTGGGCATGGTGGCACGTGCCTGTAATCCCAGGTACTCGGGAGGCTGAGGCAGGAGAATTGCCTGAACCCAGGAGGCGGAGGTTGCGGTGAGCCGAGATCGCGCCATTGCAATCCAGCCTGGGTAACAAGAGCGAAACTCCGTCTCATAAAAAAAAAAAAATAAATAAATAAATAAAAATTATTAGTATCAATACATTAGATTACACAGAAGCAACTCTAATATAACAGAAACCACAGAGAAGAAAGAGGAAATAAACAGAGACACCAGCATAGGAGAAACAGGCACATACAGGAGGCCAATTTACCCTCTCAGTCCTAGACAGGTCGAGACAGCAAACAATTAGTGTGGCCAGTACTAGCCTACCATGTTAATTACGCAGAGGAGCTCAGCAATGTAGCCAACAAGAAGGGTTTTACAGACGTTTCAAATTCTCCACTCCTACATCAGACTTCATACCTGCAAGTATATAGTCACCAAAAACGACCATATATTAGCATGTAAAGAAAACCTCAGTAAATTCCAAAAAATATAAGTAATATGAGCCACCCTCACTGACTAAGTGCAATAAAACTAGAAATTAATGAGAAAATAAAAAACAACTAAGCACTTACACCTGGAAAAACAAAAACATCTGTCAAACAACTTGGGTCAAGGAAGAAATAAACACAATTGCACAATTTCAAAAACTATAGGGAAAACTCGGTATATGGGAATTGATGAGATACAGCTAAACTAAAACTCAGAGGAAAAAGATCACACCCTTGTGAACCTGTATCACCACAAAAGAAAATAACTGTAGAACTCAAAAAGCTAGAAAAAAAAAACACATGAAGCCAAAAGGAATTCATACAAACGTATGCCGTTCTGTAGATGCGGTGAGAAGACACACCTCTCTTCCCAGGTGCAGTTGAAACAGTGTAATCCATACCCGTGCACTGAGAGTGTGAGTAGCACTTGTGGGAGGCGGGGTATGTATGTTTTGTGACTGTTTCCATTTCTTTTGTAGATAACGGCATATGCTGGTTTTCTACATTTTCTATAATCTGTTGCGGAACATTCAGACTTTTGTTTAAGAAAGTGTTCATTTGATCAAAAGCTTAAAATTTCAAATTTGTTGGTCCAAAGTTATACACCGTGTTATATTAAGAATTGGCACCATGAAGGCAGCTGTGTGGTTTCTTGATTTCTAAGGTTCTTTGTCTGCTTTGTTTTCACTTGTGCGGACTTTAACAATTCTTGGCTACTTTACTGGGCTTTTCAAAGGACACTTTTGTCTTTGTTGTTCGAATCTACTTTTAGTGTTCACGTGTTTTATACTTTCTTAATTACTTCTTAACTTTCCCCTACCTTTTGTAGTATGAAAATCACAGGCAGAAAGTGAAAAAAGCCCACATAAGTGTACCTACACTGTCACAAGCTACTAACTAGAATCTTACCAGCACTTAGAGTTTCCAAATAATCAACCACCCCCCCCAGAATTTCCTACACATTCCCTCAAAACTCAGCCCCCTCTTCCCTCCACAGGTAACCACTTTTCCCACTTTCACGATGATAATTTTCTTGCCTGTATCTGTGTGCCTGGACAGTATAGTTTGGTTTCTCCTTACGTCAATATTTTGAACTTTTGGGTGGCTGTCTCTGTTCATTTCTGCTACTGTATAGTCCTGTCTGGTGAAAATTGCAAATTACTTGGCTGTCCTGTTGATGACATTTGGCCTGTGAAAAACAGTGCAACTTTTTGGCTATTGAAAATGGTACAACTGTGTACGTTCCTGCTCATTATCCTGGTATCCAGGTCCACACGCTTCTCCCGGGTGGATACCTCAGAGCAGGATTGCTGGATCATGGGGCGTCGCTTATACTTGAATGTACTAAATGATGTCACATTGGTTTCCAATTATTTTCCCAACCTGAGTGGGCCCTGGACCCTGATTTCTGCCCCTCTTGCCCTGTAAGGTCATCCGAACTGTCAAACCTCTTAGGATAAAAGTAATTTTGGTGTTCTGGGGGCTCGGTTTACCTCCCTGAGTTCTCTTTTTCGTTAGATTTGCACTGATATGGCCGGGCACAGTGGCTCAAGCCTGTAATCCCAGCACTTTGGGAGGCCAAGACAGGTGGATCACGAGGTTGAGAGATCGAGACCATCCTGGTCAACGGTGAAACGCCGTCTCTACTAAAAATACAAAAAAATTAGCTGGGCATGGTGGTGCGTGCCTGTACTCCCAGCTACTCAGGAGGCTGAGGCAGGAGAATTGCCTGAACCCAGGAGGCGGAGGTTGCGGTCAGCCGAGATCGCGCCATTGCACTCCAGCCTGGGTAACAAGAGCGAAACTCCGTCTCAAAAAAAAAAAAAAAAGATTTGCACTGATATTTCCTTACAATATTGATAACTTTTCATGGAGTGTTAATGTTAACCATTGCTTTTAGTGGAAGTGTCGGTGCAAATAATCTGGTGTGTAATACGAGAAAATGAGCCCCTGTTTTTGTCCTTCTTAATGACTTCTTTATATTTACTTGAGATATTTGAGTTTTTTTCCTAACTTCTTGAATTGAATGCTTAATTTACGTTTTGTCCTTCTTATTTCTGAAAATGCATTCAAAGCTCTAAATTTGCCTCTGAGAATGGCTTTGCTTGTGACCATGGGTTTTAGCATGGAGTACTCTCATTATTTGACATTTTTTAATTTTGATTTTTATTTTCTCTTGCATTCATTAGTTATTTGGAGATTTTGTCCCATGCTTTTGAGTCGGGTGACATTTTGGGGCCATAATTTGATTCTTCCTTTCTAGTTTTATTGCCTTATTTTCAGAAAATGTGGTCTCTGTGATTTCTACGTTTGTAGAATCACTGAGTTTTCTTTATTCACTAGAGCATGGGCACATTTTCAAATAGATATTCCATAAGGGCTTGAAAAAACACATAGATTTTCCATTTGTTGTGGACAAAGTTCTCTTTATATCTGTCCAATCAAGTTTTTAAGTCAGTATTCTAATCTTCTGTCTCTTTATTAATTTTTCACTTTTTGTAATTTTTTGTGGCATCTTAAAATCTCAGCCTATGACTGTGAACATGTATGTTTTTTCTGCTTTCCTGTTTTTATGTTATTCAGTTTTCTATATTATAGACATATTTTATACAGTATATAATATTAGATATATATTCTGTTATATATATTTTGCTGTTATGTTGCTCAATGCGTGAGAGATATTTAACCAAGAAGGACTAGACTTTTATATAAAATATAATTCCTTGTCTTAAATTTCCTTTCTGTCTTGATTTTTGGTCTGATGTTAAGTTTCATCTTCCCCGAACAGTCAAGGCATTCTTGAATGATTTCCATTCCTCCAGCTTCTACAGGTTTCTAATGTAAGGTACAGTTTTAATTCTACATTACCATCTGCATTACTCTTTCACCTTCTAAAAAATACCTGCTATACCTATATTATAAATATAATTCTAATTGTAGAATTAATTATAATTAAATATAATTCTAATTGTAGAATTATATTTATAATATAGGTATAGTAGGTATTTTTTAAAAGGTGAAAGAGTAAAAAAAATTATTTCTCGTATTTACCATCTGTTTAAAAATTAGGTTTATTTTTCAAAATTTGCCAGTATAAACCTTCAAGTTATCTTCCTCCTCCTTCTTTTCTTTTCTCCTCCTCCTCCTCTTTCTAATTTTTCTTCTTCTTCTTCCTCTTCCTCTTTATCTTGTTCTTTTAGAGACAGGGTCTCACTTTGTCACCCAGGCTGGAGTGCAGTGGCACCATCACAGCTCACTGCAGCCTTGACCTCCTGAGCTCAAGTGAATCCTCTCTCCTCAGCCTCCCCCAAGAAGCTGGGACTGCAGACATGCACCACCACGCCCAACCCATTTTCTTAAAAAACATTTTTTTGTAGAGACAGGTTTTGCTATGTTGCCTAAGGCTGGTCTCCCAGGCTTCAGCAATCCTCTTGCCGTGGCCTCCCAAAGTGTTGGGATTACCGGTGTGAGCCATCATGCTGGCCTACTCCTCTAAAATGGTTGATAAACTTTCTGAGTCCCTGAATGTCTGTAAATATTCTTATTTTGACAACTGATATTTAGGCTAGGTATGAAATTCTAGGTACAAATTTTTTATCCTGGTCCTTGACACATTGTTCTACTATCTTTTAGGGCCTATTTTTGTAGATAAGACAGCTGGTCCAGTCTAATTTTGTTCCCTGTAGGTAGCTGCCTACCTACATGTAGGCTCTCTAGATACTTTGAGGATGAATGCAGGAATGGGCTCATTTTTATTTTTCGTAGAGCTCGTGATCTCTTGAATAACCCTTTCAATAAGACAAAACAAAACAAAACTCACAACATTTTTCACACAGAAAGAATGACTTCATTAATTTTTTGTTTATTTCCTCCCTCTGTCATCCTGTTTTCGCCTGACAAGTCTGTTAGATGGGTGTTAGGACTTCCGAATCAGTCCATTTATCTTCGACTTTTCACTTTTCCCCTTTGTTCTTTTGGACTGAATTTTGGGAGACTATTTCAATTTTTCATGTTTTTATTTTGATATTTGGCTTTGTCTTTTATTC
Organism: Callithrix jacchus; assembly: GCF_049354715.1. Classification (NCBI taxonomy): domain Eukaryota; kingdom Metazoa; phylum Chordata; class Mammalia; order Primates; family Cebidae; genus Callithrix; species Callithrix jacchus. The sequence continues at coordinate 122,593,018 of NC_133513.1, read as the reverse complement.
TTTTTTTTTTTTTTTTTTTTTTGAGATGGAGTTTTGCTCTTGTTACCCAGGCTGGAGTGCAATGGCGCGATCTCGGCTCACCGCAACCTCCGCCTCCTGGGTTCAGGCAATTCTCCTGCCTCAGCCTCCTGAGTAGCTGGGATTACAGGCACGCGCCACCATGCCCAGCTAATTTTTTTTTTATTTTTAGTAGAGACAGGGTTTCACCTTGTTGACCAGGATGGTCTCGATCTCTTGACCTCGTGATCCACCCGCCTGGGCCTCCCAAAGTGCTGGGATTACGGGTGTGAGCCACAGCGCCTGGCTGTCTTTTCTTCTTATTGAATTTTTCAACCCAGAAATCATACTTTTTGATATGGATAAATTTTATTAGATGAATTAATGGGTATCCTAACATATTTCTCAAAGCTTGTTATTTTACTTATTGAAAATTTTCTTCTGTTTCCGTCATTTCTCTTCCTTTGCCCCTCCTTAATCGGTACGGCTATTTCATGGCATTTTCCTCCAATATTTGAAGAGACTTAATTCTTCATTTCACAGAAGAGATTGTAAGCCAAATAGGATTGATGGCTGCAGTGTGTTACCTGGGCAGCAGTTGCAAATTCTGATTATAGGAGCCCCGACTCTGGTGCTAATGCAGGGGACTCAGCCAGGTGAGCTTTTTTTCCCTTAGGAAACAGTAGCAGCTTATGAGTCCTCAGGATTCTCCTTCTCAGGGAGTGGTCAGGGCAATGGTCAGTTACTTGTGAAACTCCCAGCTTCTCTGGCTTTAGACCCCTCTTTGAGAACATCTTCCTCAGAAATCCCCCTTAAAGAGCCATAATATTTATTCTCCTGATTCTGGGGGTGACGAGGCTCAGCTGGGATGTTCTTCTACTCCCTGTGCTGTTGGCTGGGTCTGCAGCTGTCTGGGATCTCAGCTGGCCTGGAAGGCGCAGCGGGGACGGGCTGAGGATGATGGGCTCTTCTTTCCCTCTGGTCTTTCCACGTGTGGTCCCCTTGGTGGGCTCTTCTTTCCCTCTGGTCTTTCCACGTGTGGTCCCCTTGGTGATCTCTGCAGCAGCAGCTGGACTTCTTCCTGGATTCCATCATTTGATGGAGTCCCAGGCCACCCTGGTTGGATGACGGAGCTGTCTGTACAAGGATGTGAACACAGTGAGCTTGGCTCCTTGAAGAACAGCCTTTAGACAAGTTCTGGGCTGATTATCCGTGACCTGACCCCAACTTTTTACTCCTCTAATCGTGGGGTACTATGAGGTTCTGTGGGGAAAACTTATTTTCATGAAGGTCCTCGTTTTTCTTTTTGGTTCATTTGAAATCGCTGGTACTTTAGCTTATTGGCACTTGCTATCAATCAATTTTTATGTGTTCTGTATTTTTCAGAATTTCCTTCCTGCTTCGATCTATTGACAGTACCCCTCCGCTCTTCCAATACGGTAGTGAATTTAAAATATTTAAAATATATTTCTTCAGTTATTTCAACAGGATTTAGAGAGAGATGAGAGAATAATAGGTCTTCAGTCAACCATAGTAATTAGAATCCTGTTTTCTAATTTTTAAATAAAAGAGCATCTATTCCATTAGTAAGTCAGAAATACAAAACAGAATTTCTAGCCGTGGTTGTCTTACCGCTTGCATTGTTGCATTGTCTCTTTGAAAAGGAAAGCAATTGGGTGTTTGCATTATCATCTATTTCTTTCTATATTTTTATTCTTTCCTAAATTTTACCTAAAAATTAGAGAATTTAATTTTTTTTTTGAGACAGGGTCTCGCTCTGTTGCCCAGGCTGGAGTGCAGTAGCACAATTAGGGTTCACTGCAGCCTTGGCCTCTTGGGCTCAAGGGATCCTCCCACCTCAGCCTCCCAAGTAGTGGGGGGTCACAGGTGTGCACCATCATACCTGGCTAATTTGTTAATTTTTACTTTTTGTAGAGATGGGGGTTTCACTCTGTTGCCCAGGGTGGTCTTGAACTTCTGGCCTTAAATAATCCTCCCATGTCATCCTCCCAAAGTGCTGCAGGCATGAGCCACTACATCTGGTCTCATCTTCCTATTTTATGCATGAGGACAAAGGTAAGGAACACCATGAATTTGGTATCAAGGTTTTGAAAAGTTAGACTGAGTGTTTAGCCTCTTTCATTGTGTGTGTGTGTGTGTGTGTATTTGGACGCTTTTGAGATAGAAGAGTCTTTCTTATAGCCTAAACCACAAAATTAACAATATAATGGATTTTTATCATTTCTGCAAAGTAATTCTTTATTTATATGTAAGGGAAATGGATTAATTCTCTTAGAAAAGCAAAACATTTTTGTTTTATTTCTGTGAACTAAGTTAGCATGAAATTCTAGCTCTTTTTGTAAAAATAGTTTTACCAATCCTCAGCTTAGCAAAAAGTGCATGGAAGTATATCTTTATCAGGGAATCTTGGGAAGACACAGTCATCCCCTAGATAATGATGTCAGGGTATTGAAAGTGTGTTTAGATCGATGCTTCTGTGTCTGGGCTGCTGGAGAAAATCCCAGAACCCTGTGGATGAGGACCAGTATAAATTTATGTCACCCCCCACCGTGGGCCCTGAGAGGATGTGGCAGGAATAGTGTGTATCTCTCTTACCAGCTAGCTTCCTGACTCTCGAAAACTGTAATTTGAAATGTTCTCTACTTATCTCAAATTATCTTTTTCTTATTGATGAATAAAATCCCCATGTATTAAGAATATTAGTATTTGATCATATTATTTGCAATCTTTCCTAGATTTATCTGTCTCTTAATTCTAAAAAAAAAAATGAAAAACCATTACATCAATCCATATTTTTTTTCTGAATGTTCCATTATTTCACTGTTTTTATATTCATTCATTTTACAAATTCACTGGGGTTAAAAAAAGACTATTATTCTCCTATCATGGAATTTATAGCCCAAAGATGTAAAAAAAAAAAAAAAGTCTTATTTTAAAGAATTGGCTTTTTTTTCTTATTTACTGACTGCATTATTTTTATCCATCTGGAATTTATTTTGTTCCATCATGTGCCAATAACCTACATCGCGTTTTTCAAACACTATTTTCCAAACACTTTTTCTAAATATGGCTGTTTGCATACACGTTTCTTTCTCATAATTTGTAACTCTCCCTTTTAGGTAAAAAAAACCGTTAGATAAATGAGAGGTTGTGACAGGGAGAATTTCCTCTAATTGTTCTCCCCTGACCCCTACAATTTCTTAGCTCTTTGTTGTTATTTATTTTTACTATAAATTTTGGAATGATTCTGTCACATGCCATAACAATATCCACTGGGATTGTGACTGTATTTGCATTGGTCTTTTAAATTAACTGGGAAAAATATTCATCTTTACTGTATTCAGTCTTCCCATCAATGACCATACATAGCTCTTTAAAATTATTAGTATCACCCAGGAAATATTTGCAGTTTCCCATTGCAAATTCTGCACAATTCTTGCTAGGATTCATCTTTGCATTTTCTGTTCTCGTTTGCTCTTAGGAAAGTCATTTTCTCCCATTACATCTTCTAGTAAGTCAGGAATTAATTTTTCTATATTCGACTTGTTTGACCACTTAACCTGTGTATTAATTATAAGAGACCTTTTATATGTGCTACTCGCAGTGGATGTTTTGTCATTTAGAGTGTTTCCTTGTGAAGTGTTTCACGTGTGACTTCATCGGGAAAATTGGAACAATGTTAAACAGTCATAGAAATGACAGACTTACGCTTGATTTTAACAGGAATAAAGTTGATGTTTTTGCATAACTTCAGTTTCATCATCTCAAATGATAATGTCTACCTCATTCACATAGTAAAGTAGAAACAATGCAATTACTGTAAAACATTTTGTAAATATAAGGTGGCGATGTTATTTATTATTCAGATATTAGAAATGTGAAGATCAGAAGGCATTCATTCCCCTAAGAACCACCCATTTCTCATTTTCATGGATAAACTCAAGATGAATGCTGACTCTTGAGATGGAGCTTGGTTCCTCCCTGTTAATTATCTGTAAGAGGAGTCGCTTCTAGGTAGGCATGGAAAAACCGATGCGAGAACCATGCACAGTTTATTAAAATATTCTCTGGTTTTCTTGTTTAAATTCAAATCACCTAACAATTTGAGTCCAGTCGTCTTCGTAGATAACAGCAGAAGGAGTTCGTAGAATCTCATCTGGAATTCAGTTTCTGCAGAGCAGTTCCTATCTTTGACCTGGGGCGGGGAAATTGTAGTTGAGTGGGGCTGATGCCACCCTTGTCTCTCTACTTAATGCTGTGGGATCGTGGAAGGAGATCCGATGGGAATACAGCTGACCTTCCCGCTTAATTTCATTAATGGAGGCTCGGAGAGCAGGGTAGGAGCATACCCTGCCCTGCTGGGGCCACCTGGCTGGAGGTGGGTGGAGGCGGCGCTGCCTCCGGCATATCCATCCACAGGCCACTGAATGGAGAACGGCCAACACCTTCCCCTCTGATGAGGCTCTTCAGGCACTTGTTAGATTGCTTTGCTCTTCTTAATGCAATTTTTCAGCAACTCAACATATTTGTTCTTGAGCAATGTAGACACCAGTTCATGTTTGTAAAGAAACTATTCCCAGGAAAGGTCTCCGGAGAGGTATCTAGTGTGTGACCGTTTCATGATAAAACGGGGCGCGTGGTCATCAAGGCTTCATGCATTACCTCCCTGCCACCTTTGCAATCTCGCTGGACGCCACTCTCCATGTTGGGAGGCGGGTTGCTCCTCTGCTTAAAAATGAGGACGAACTCCCCAGCTTCTGGGCCGAGCCGATAAAGCTGGCAACAATAAAAAGAAACAATGCATAATGGTCCTGATACTGCTGTGTGGGGAGTTTGTTTAAGACTTGGGCCCTAAATGGTTTTTAATCCCAGGACGCACTGATTGTGGTGATGGCAGAGAGGCGGCCCAGCCTGCGTTATAAAATCATCGCAAATATGAGCAGAATAAAAAATGGCGAAAGGGATCTCGTTATAGATTCTGTTTATTCCATGAGGGTTTGAGGAAAGCGAATAGGCAGTGATTCTGTTTGGGACCTGTTCCTGAAAGATTACCTTTTATGTAGGTAAGTCAAAAGGTTAAAGAAGTAAACAGAATTTAAATAAAGCCAGTTTTAGTAATTTTTCTATCGTTGGACCTCACTGATTCCTAACACGATAATCATAGTAACAAAACCCTGCAGGACCTAGACAAGGATAAAGAATCCTTAAGATATAAGAGCTGTAAAATCTTGCTAGGGCTTATCTATAAAATATCATTTTGATTTTGGGTCTAGAGAAGTGCTTCGGATCTCAAATGGCAATAAATCTATGGAAGTCCAATAGTGATTTCTGCCAGCTTGTGCCTGTAATGGACAACGTGGCAGCGTATTATGAAGCCGTGATTAAGGAATTGGGGGGAAAGGGTGAGAGTGATTCTGGACTTTATTTTGGCACCTTGCACAGCTCAACGTTACCACAATTATTGGTTTTCTGAAATATGTCCCTATGCATTATTCTGATCAGATTACTTGCATTGCACAATTCTCTGGTGAATAACAGCACAATTGCACAAAATAAATCTCCCTCTGAAATTTAATCTTCCTGTCTGTACCCTGTTAAGAAGAACATCTACTGTCCTCTGATAAGGAGTTGTATATCTTCCCTAACTGAAGTGGGTTTTGTTTTTTAATTATCCTTAACGGAAATTCACAAACAGGCAAATGACCATGTTGTTGGTGTTTATGTAAGGGATAGGGTGTTGAAATATAGCTTGTGTTCTCTCAAGCTCTTTGTGGTGAAATTCTAATTTCTTTTGTAAAAATGCCATGGGAGATTGGGTTGGGTGGTTTATTCAAAGCTTTACTTTCACCTTCTAGGAGTTTCTAGCATGATTCTTTTCAAAATCTGCCTCCCTGTTGAGGTGGTGGAGACCATGCAAGACCCTGTTGTTGGCACCGTTCCCTGTTCGCAGCTCTGTGAGGCTGCCCTTCTGTAGGGGGATGAGCAGATTTCCCTTTAGCTGTAGAATTTCTCCTGGGTGTTGGGGAATGTCCCAGGCAGGAAAACGTGGAATATTTGTGCCAAAGATAGAAGAACGGCCCTGCCTGGAGTTACTTGAACTGTGGGGGACATTCATGCTGAAAATGAGTGATGGGGGAAGACGTCCTATAAAAATAGGACCGAGCTCACAGCCGAAGTCCTTGGTGTGGCAGGATTTCCTAAAGACCCTCTCTGTAGAATAGCCAGAAAAAAAAAACCCCGCCATCAGGACATTCAAATATCAAACCAGGAGTTCAGCTCTGATGGCCCTCTGTTTATGAGGAAACATTACATCTCGAAGTCATTTTTTCCTTTCTTTCTAGAAATCATATGGTCAGATGCTGTCAGCCCTCCTGACTTGGGTGTGTGCCTCTTGGAACAGACTCATATCCTGGGGAAGTATCCAGGAAATGTTTATTCTTTATTTCAAACTTAGCCTTTAAAAAATATAAAAGAAAGACATGTTCATTATTAAAGAGAGCAAAGAGTACAAAATCTGTTAAATTAAAGCGTTCCCCCTGCACCCTGGCCAGACCAGTTCTCAGTTGCCCCGGCTCTTCTCCCCAGAGGTTGTCCTGTGGAGACCTTCCTCTGGACTCTCGCAGGCATTGGTTTGCATGTACAGGAGAAGAAGAATATTATAGCATTTTACATACTCCCCGTACCTCGCTGTTTCTTGCCTGACATAGTTTAGACTTTTTTGTTTGTTTGTTTTTTGAGACGGAGTTTCGCTCTTGTTACCCAGGCTGGAGTGCAATGGCACGATCTCGGCTCACCGCAACCTCCACCTCCTGGGCTCAGGCAATTCTCCTGCCTCAGTCTCCAGAGTAGCTGGGATTACAGGCACGCGCCACCGTGCCCAGCTAATTTTTTGTATTTTTAGTAGAGACGGGGTTTCACCATGTTGACCAGGATGGTCTCGATCTCTTGACCTCGTGATCCACCCTCCTCAGCCTCCCAAAGTGCTGGGATTACAGGCAGTTTAGACTTGTTTTTTGCATTTCTATACATAAATTCAACCTGGCGAAAATTAATCCTGCTTAGTATTCCAGCCAGCAACCAATTTATTTAACTTGTCTTCCACTAAGACATGTTGTTTCCCATTTTCCATTATTACCAACAAGAGGAAGGCAAGAAAAAGGATCATGCTTAAGAGTGTAAGTTGTTACAAAAGGATCTCAGTTCAAATCCCAGGTTACCACCCACCAGCCATCTACTCATCCTCCCGGAACCCAATTCCCCTCTGTAAAATGTGAAGAAGAGAAACTCATGCCATAGAGTTGTAGAGAGAATCAGAATCATGCACATAAAGAGAAAACACCAGAACTCTGCAGACAGAAAGCTTTTTCTCTGTATTATTTGGAACAAATTGTCGTATGTGTATGTGAAACAAAGATAAAATTTTTGTGCCATGAAGCAAGTGCATTTGTAAGATGAAGCTTCACATGTAAAACTGCGGGGCCAAAGCATATGTGCACTTTAGCTTTTGCGGAATATTGCCAAACTCCCCTCCTCAACTGACAACCAAATCACCCTCCTGAACCGAGGACGCATTCATGCTTTTATTAAGAAGGTTTGAACTTCCCTATCAGATTGCCGGAACTGGACGTTCACTTGCTGGTAAACCTTTGCAAAACTATAGGTGAAAGTGCTACTATTTGCTTGGATTTGCAGTCATTTACTGATGGTGGTTTTACAATAAGAAATAGAATACCCCTGTTGTATTTCTTCTCTCAACAGCATGTTCACGTCCGCGGACATTTTCCTTCTGTGTTGAGGTTTAAAGGAACAAACAAGATGTGTATGAATTACTTTTACAGTCACGAAATCTCCCTTTTACTTGTCCTAGTGTTGTGAACATTTCATTTTATTCCTTTTCTCCTCTTGCTTTTCTTTAAGAGAGAGGGTCTCATGTCGTTGCCCAGCCTGGAGTGCGATGGTGCGGTCATGGCTCACTGCTGCCTCAACCTCTTGGGTTCAAGCAATCCTCCGACCTCAGCCTCCCCGGTAGCTGGGACTACAGTGTGTGACACCAACACTTGGCTAATTTATAAAGTTTTTTTTTGTGGAGACAGGGTTCTTACTATGTTGCTCAGGGTGGTCTTGGCCTCAAGTGATCCTCCCATCTTCGTGTCCCAAAGGGATAGGATAACAGGTGTGAGCCACTGTGCCTGGCCTCATTTCTTTACTGATTTAGTATACAGCACTTCCGCTTTACAGAATTTTAAACATTTTATTTAGTCAGAGTCATCAGTCATCTACTTTATTTGGCTTTGGCTTTTTTTTGACAACTACAGTTTAGCCATTTTTGGTTTATTAGGAAAAACCTACACTTTTAAAGGAACTATGATGCTTTTATTTATGAAGTTAGGCATGTGGCCCAGATGAAATTAACTGATGTACAGAGTTGAGGTAGTCATTCTCTCCTCCCTTCCCCTAAACTGCTATTCATTTATTCGGACACAATGTATTTTCTGTCTTTCTCTCAGCTGTTTGAAGTGGTTGCATCATAATAGGAAAATCACTCTAAGTATTTTATTAATTTCTGGATCTGTTGCATGTATTTACTTAATCCTATCTCCACATCAACTTGTCTTTTAAAGAAAAACGTTTTAAATTATCATGCCGTAAAGTTGAATTGTTTTCTTTTAGTGTGAGGTTTTATGAATTTTAGCACAATTTGTATGCATCAAGTGCTTTGGATAGTGTCACTTTTTCAGCTGTCTTGTTAGTGGAGATCATTCTCCTAAAAACGTTTCTTGGCTATCTTCCCATATAGTTGTTTTAGAATACTTTTGTTCAGTTCTAAAAAACTTACTGATTTCTAAAAATTTATTCATTTTGGGAGAACTTACATCTGCACTCTTCAGCTACAGCCTTCTGTTCATTAGTCTTCTTTTGTGTCCCTTCATTGAGTTAAATCCTTTCCTACCACGCACGTTTCTTTAGTTTTTAAGAATCTCATCTAACTTCTTGCTATTGTGAATGGGAAACCCTTTTCCAGTACGTTTTGAACTATTTTACATAGAAAAGAGTTGTTCATTTCAAAAGGGCAATTTCATAACCCAGAAACTTACTTATATGTTATTTCTAATAGTCACTTGATTATTTCCCCCCGAGACCCACCGTGTTTTGTTCATCTCCAGTCTGTGTAGTCATCTTTGCTACAGCCTCCCCCGCATCTGCCTTTGGTTTATTTTGTTGTTCTTATGGAGTTGGGGATTTAGCTTATTCTTTTTTGATTTTTCTTCCATATGCACTCAAGAATGTATTTTTCTCCAAATGCTGCTTTAGCTACATCCTGTAAGAGTTCCCGTTTTGTTTTTCACTGCTCATTTCCAAATACTTTGTTTTTATAATGGATAATAAATAGTAGCAGTAACACATAAGCAAATAATTTATAATTACAATTTTCTTTGCTTTTTTGTCTCTCATTTCCTGCCTTCTGTTTGATTGCTCAAGTTTGCATTTTTCCTGCTCTGTTGGATTATAAATATTCTGTTTCTGTTATTTTAGTAATTACTTACAATTTTTTAACAGGAATGTCTCTATGCTCCTCTAGAAGAATACAAGAACTTAAGAGTATCTTAGTTTTTCCTGGGTTGACTAATTCCTTTGGTGAGTACTATTATAGAAAATGAGGAATAGCAGGGAGGCCTGTCCTGTTTTTATCTTATTGGTCACACTTCCAAATATCAGCATTAAGTATTATGATAGCTTTTGATTTTCAGTGAATGATGCGTGTGTGTGTGTGTGTGTGTGTGTGTACGCAATTTAAGGGTGAATTCAGTCAATTTCTTAGTTTTTTCTTCAATCAGAAAAGAACTTAGAATTTTAAAAACTTTCCTTTTGACATACATTTATCAAATGTTCTCCTTTGTCTATTGCTCCGTGAATCACATTAATAGATTTTCTTGTTTTGAATCATCTATCAAACAGTGATTGAAATCATATCTATTTTTTATTCATTCTTGCAAAAAATATTTCCTGCACGGCAACTATGTGCTATTCTAGGCAACGGGAATGAGCAAAGGAAAAAGTCTGCCCTCGCCAAGCTGACATTTGTGTGTGTGCGTGACAGACAGCAAATCACGAATAAACACGGTATCTTCCAAGCTGCAGAGGTAGACGGTACTATGAAGGAAGTACAGGGAAGGATGTGAGAGACCTCGCGGTGTCGCTGGGAGCATTCTGAGACGGTGAGCTCCACACAGAGTTGAATGCTTTGGGCTTCTTGCTCTGAGATCTTGTTCACCACTGCTGCCCCTTTTGCGGGCATTCTTTTACTCTCAACCTTTCTGGGTAACTTTTTAAAGATGTTTCTTATACAGCATATGGTTAAATTTTAATTTAATATAAATATTCTTAATAGGTCAATTTACCCAATTTATATTTATTATGTATCTATTATTATCTGAAAAATGGTGATTGAAATTTTATGTATTCTTCATTCTTTGGTTTTTTTAGAAATTGTCATGCATGTTTTTTTGTTATTGTTTCTATAACATTTTAAATGTTTTGTTTTTTATCTTTTGCTCACACAATCTGTGTGTGGGTATATATATATTTATGTATATATGACAGAGAGAGAGAAAGTGAGAAAGAAAGTGAGAGACAGAGAGAGACACAGAGAGAGAGAAAGAGAGAGAGAGAGAGAGAGAGAGAAAGTAGTTGAGGGAGAGAACCCCTGTCTAGTATTTAAGTCCCTTTTAGTTCTTCTAGTGCTCACTTTTATAACTTTAAGAAATGCTTACATTTCTATTTCTTGATTGATCAACTCCAAATAGTATTGATTTACCCCAATCTGTGAAAGGTGGAAAATGTATGGCCTTATACTTGTTCTCCTCTCTCTGTCTCTGGATTTGCATAGCTATAATTTTAATATTGTTGCTTTTTAAAAAAGCAATATGTGCTTGCTGCCTTATTCCCACAATTCTTGCAATTGCTTTGCATCAATTCCATATTTAAACACCTTCAGTGCTCACCCAGTCAGTGAGTTTACTCCTGTTAGTCCTTTCCTTCTTTCCCTGGATTGCGGTTAGCTTTTATTTGTTATTTATTTATTTTTGCACGAAGGGCTCATGTTTGCCATACTGAGGGCGTGTTTTCTGTTCACTGTGGACATAGAAACTGGCTGCCTATGAAATCCTTCGGTTACACTTCCTCCGCTCAAACTTTGGGCCACAGTGTTTCTCAACGTGTTAATGTTTGACTTCCCAGCTTAAGAATTGGCAGGATCCACTTGAAACAAGTGGATCCTGGTGACTCCGAGGCGCTCAGCCTGGGGAGTGCGGCTCCTTCACAGGTGCTTCCTGGGCTGCTCCTCTGCAACTGAGGTGGAAGAATCAGTGAGGCCAGAGTTGCTCTGTCTGATATCCCCGGCCTGCTAGGATTTTCTCTTTGTTAGCTGATTTCCTCTTTCTGGTTTGTTGTTCTTACAGGTTAGAACAATTTTCTTTTAAATATAATAAGTTTCTGTGTATATGTCTTGATGTCACCAGGCTTGGATCTGGCTTGGGGGATCAGGCCTTGCTTTGGTTTAGGGAAGAGTTCCTTCCGTTAGGCCGCCGAATACCTTCGCCAGCATGCTCTCTTGTCTTCACAGTCCTCACCACCGCTGCTCTCTCTCCTGGCTCTGATTTAATTTCTTCAGAGACGTTGGCAGTATCTGAACTTCATTTTCTTGCCTCTTGCCTGTCTTGTACCCACTAAAATGTAAGCTTCCTGTGGGCTGGTGGCTTCTTACGGCTAAAACAGTGTCTGTACAGTCACAAGTCGATTATCCAAAGGATGTTAGAATGAAGAAATGCATATGGAAATGAGTGACATTGCCACGTCGGTGTTGGAACCAATTGACTATCAGTTGGAACTCCGGTGTTTATTACATATCCATCGCCTCCTCCTTACAACCCTTTGTCTCACGGAATTTCCCACAGGCTTGTCCTCTCTCTCCCTGCATTCTTGGCATCTTTGGCTCAAATTCTTGTGGCTTTAATTGTGGCTTTTGCTTCTGTAACATTTTTATCTTCAATTTTATCCTCTATGGTTATTCTGTATTTTTATCTTTATTCTGTGATGTTCTCTCTTTTTATTTCTTATAGTTTTGTTTTAAGCTATTTCTTCCATATTCCATTTTCTTTTAAATTTACAGAGGATCAAAAGAAGGATTGTCTGGGATAATTTTTTTGTCTGCTTTTTGGTGCAATTATTTGAATGCATACCCTTTGTGGGCCTTTTCCCGACAGGTCCCATTCTTCTCTTGGGGTGCATCTCCTCTTGGGTGTGTCACATCTTCACAGGTCTTCATGGGAAGAATATTGCTCACCTTTGGCTGGGGACAGTTCTACCAGGCCCTGCTATTTACTCAAGAATAATGCAAGACAGGCCAAGGAGGGTGCGTGCATCTGTGGAACTGTCACCTGGTTTCACATCCATTCTGCATCACCCGTGATATGGTTTGGCTGTGTCCACACCCAAATCTCATCTCCAATTGTAGCTCGTAAAATCCCCACATGTCGTGGGAGAGACCCAGTGGGAGCTCATTGATTCACGGGGGCAGGTGTTTCCTGTGCTGCTCTCATGGTGGTGAGTAAGGCTCATGAGATCTGATGGTTTTATAAAGGACAGTTCCCCTGCACACACTCTCTTGCCTGCCCCCATGTAAGATGTGACTTTGCTCCTCCTTCACAGTTGGCCATGATTGTGAGGCCTCCCCAGCCATGTGCAACTATGAGCCCATGAAACCTCTTTTTCTTTATAAACTACTGAGTCTTGGGTATGTCTTTATTAGCAGCATGAAAACAGACTCATATACCCCTCTGCCAGGAGCAGGTTTCCCACCTTTACTATTCCGCACTTTGGCGGGGCTTGGTGAGGCTCACAGGGAAGCGCACACCTCTTTTTCATTGCTGATTTTTAACATCTCTGGTGAGCAGCAGTGAAGCCAATTGTTGTTTCCCTTCTCTCCTCCATTTATTTCAGCTCCAGGCTCTGCCTTCAGGTGGGCCTTGGCAAGCTGACCGTGTTTCCCTGGAGCCCCCATATCCAGCTCTGCCTGCCTTCATTCTGCTTCTTCCCAGGTTTTTCAAGAACTTCTCATTTTTTTCGCCGATATCTGTCCCCTGTTCCAGCTCTTCAGAGATGTGCTGGCCTAGGTGTCCACCACAGATGTGGTCATGCCCATTACCCATAATCTAATATTCGAGGTTGTGATTATTTCCTCCCTTCACTGAAACTGGAGTACATCTTCCAACTTTTTTGCTTTTTTCTGATCAGTTTCAGAACAGGAAGCCTGACATCCCTTTTAAGGAGGCCACTTTGAAAACACTGGAGAGTCGAGTGGGCTGTGTTTGGTTAGAGCCAGGGATGCGGCTCTGCCTTGTTTAAGTGCACGCGTTGTGGATCCACATGTCCCCGAGCGGTTCTTACATGACTTCGCTAAAATTGGAAAGAAGTTACAGCCAGCACGAGCATAGCGTTTGTAATGATTTGTTTTGAGTAACTTGCTGGTATTTCAGGATTCCGCAAATGCTGATAATTTGTGAGTAACTGCTGGAGGCTGAGAAAACCAACATTTAATGGATACCTACTAGGTGATGATTGCTTTACATCTGTTGTCATTCAGTGTAATCTTCCCCACAACCCTACTAGCTGGGTATTATCATCTCCATTTGGTGCATCAGGAAACTTGCTGGAGGCTGCGTTCCCAGTGGGGATGTGCTTCAGAGGCAAGTGCCAGTTGCGGGGTACCCAGAGGTCCTCTGTGCACAGACGTCTCCATTTCCATCCCTTGCCTTTCTTGGCAAAATCTGGCCTTGGCGGGGCCTAGGTGAATGAAAAGCTTCCCACTTGGTTCATCTTTATAGATGTCTTGGCACAGAGGTTACCCAGGGATCTTACCTGTGGGTTAAGGCTATGGAATGGAAAGGATTGGGGCTACAGTTAAAATCAGGTGCTCAGGCCTCACCTTCCTGTTGCATCAGAGGGAAAACTGCTGGCTGTGGGAACAGGAGGGTGGAGAAGAGGCACCTTATGCATTTAGATGCCCCGGGACCCTCTTATGCCTCCCCACAGACTGCATCAGTAGTTCGCTTAATCCCTAAAATTGTATAAAATAGATAATATTACTATGCTAATTTTGCCAATGAGAAAATAGGCTCCAGAGTCTAAGTTAAGATTGGTGTAAGGGAGTCAAGGCTGTGGATTAAGTTAAGGTTGTGAATTCCCTCACTCAGAAATAGGAAAATGAGCCTGGACTATCCAGGTGGCTCCCATGTAATCACAGGGTCCTTAAAAGAGGAAGAGGGAGGCAAAGAGGACTCAGAGAGATGCCACATGGGAGGGACCCAGCCCAGCGCTCTGGCTCCAAAGATGAACGAGAAGATCAGGAGCCCAGGCACACAGGAGGAAAAGGCAAGGAGGTGCCTGGACCTTGGACAACTATCACCTTGCCTGACCGTATAAGCTTCATGGTGCACAGAGTGTGCTGCATGTCCTGGGTGCCTTAACTGCTGGTTGAATGACGAATAAATCCATGACAGGTAGAGTCAGCCGAGACTGAATTCACAACATGCACCTCTGAGGACTCATCTGTGCTGCGATGACTCTGCCACCTTTAAATCTACGGTGAGGGACTCGTTACTTGCTCTTAAAGCTTGGATACAGGTGCTACGGTAGTTGTAGTCCTACGTCTTGGTGGAAAACTGAAGTAATCACTAACACCTGCTTTCCAACTTGTTTCCTATATGTGGGACATTTCCCCCTGAGAATAGCTTTTTTACTTGAGGAAGAGGAAGGAGATGGGTGAATTGCGGACGGTCGTCTCCCCACCCCCAGATGTTCTCATCCTGATCCCTGGAACGTGTGACTGTGTTACATTACATTATTCACATTACATTACATGGTGAAGAGGAATTGACGCTGCAGGTGGAATTCAGGTTGTGAATTCCCTGACTCCTTAATAGAGAAGTAAACCTGGGCGATCCAGGTGGGTCCGATGTAATTACAGGGCCCTTCTAGGGGAAGAGGGAGGCAAAGAGGCCTTAGAGCCACGTGGGAGGAACTCAGCTCAGCACTCCGGCTTGAAAGATGGAGGAAGAGACCAGGAGCCAGAGCACTCGGGGGAAAAAAAGGCAAGAGAGTGGATTCTGTCCTGTAGTCTCTGGGAGCAACGCAGTCCCGCCAACGCCCGGATGTTAACCTGGTGAGAACCATGCTGGATTTCCAGCCTGGAGAACCATACGATAATAAGCTCGTGTTGTTTTTGGCCAGTTTGTTTGTGTAACTTAGTACAGCAGCGGGAGGAAACCGATATGTAAGTGAACGTGCAGTTTGAAGGAGCTGGGGTTGGCATTGAGGTGTCCACGCTCACGTCCCACGTGGGACAAGTACTGGTTGATGCCTTCCCTGGGTTGGGCTGGATTGTGAGTGAATTATCTGGGCTTTCCTCTGGGTTGAAGAAGCCTTCTCAGTTCCTGTTGCTGGTTATCCCCGCTGTGGGGAGGGGAAGAGACCAGCGGGGAGCAGCTTCACTTGCCTTGGTGGGGAAACTACCAGCAGTGCTGAGAAAATGAAGGAAGAAAAGCAGTTCAGCTCATTTGTGACTATTTAGTCTCCAGTAAAATCACAAAGAACTGTTCGGGTGGTTTTCAGCAGCAATTGGATAAGGCTTCCAAAATAGCCTCCCTCGGTCCTTCATTTGAGATTCTGCAGGCACTTAAAAGTCTTCTCTGAATGTGGAACACATTTAAATTCTTCACACAGCTGCAGAAGTATATTAGCATTTCTGTTTTGGCTTCAAAGTTTCTTCTTGACCAGCTAATAATGATAGTGCCTCGGCTGAAGAAAAGTACACACACAGCACACACAACACACACAGCACACACACAGCACGCACAGCACACACACAGCACACACACAGCACACACACAGCACACACACAGCACACAACACACAGCACGCACAGCACACACACAGCACACACACAACACACAGCACACACACAGCACACACACAGCACACACACAGCACACACAACACACAGCACACACAACACACACAGCACACACAGCACACCCACAGCACACACACAGCACACACACAGCACACACACAGCACACACAGCACACACACAGCGCACGCACAACACACACAGCACACGCACAGCACACGCACAGCACACAGCACACGCACAGCACACACAGCACACAGCACACACACAGCACACACAGCACACACACAGCACACACACAGCACACACAGCACACACACAGCACACACAGCACACACAGCACACACACAGCACACACACAGCACACACACAGCACACACAGCACACACACAGCACACACAACACACACAGCACACACAACACACAGCACACACACAGCACACACACAGCACACACAGCACACACAGCACACAGCACACACACAGCACACACAGCGCACGCACAGCGCACGCACAGCGCACGCACAGCACACGCACAGCACACGCACAGCACACACAGCACACACACAGCACACACACAGCACACACACAGCACACACACAGCACACAGCACACACACAGCGCACACAACACGCACAGCACACGCACAGCACACGCACAGCACACACAGCACACACAGCACACACACAGCACACACACAGCACACACACAGCACACACAGCGCACACACAACGCACACAGCGCACACAGCGCACACACAGCACACACACAGCACACACACAGCACACACACAGCACACACAGCACACGCACAGCGCACACACAACACACAGCACACACACAGCACACGCACAGCACACGCACAGCACACACACAGCACACAGCGCACACACAGCGCACACAACACGCACAGCACACGCACAGCACACGCACAGCACAGCACACACACAGCACACACACCACATGCACAGCACACGCACAGCACACACACAGCACACACACAGCACACACAGCGCACACACAGCGCACACAACACGCACAGCACACGCACAGCACACGCACAGCACACACAGCACACACACAGCACACACACCACACGCACAGCACACGCACAGCACACGCACAGCACACACACAGCGCACACAGCACACACAGCACACACAGCGCACACAACACACACAGCACACGCACAGCACACGCACAGCACACGCACAGCACACACACAGCACACACAGCACTCACACAGCACACGCACACAGCACACGCACACAGCACACACGCGCACAGCACGCACACAGCACGCACACAGCACGCACAGCACACACAGCACACACAACACACACAGCACACACACAGCACACACACAGCACGCACAGCACACAGCGTGCACACAGCACACACACAGCGCACACACAGCACACACAGCACACAGCGCACACACAGCACACACAGCGCACACACAGCGCACACACAGCGCACACAGCACACACACAGCACACACAGCGCTCACACAGCGCACACACACAGCACACACAGCGCACACACACAGCACACACAGCGCACACACAGCGCACACACAGCACACACAGCACACACACAGCACACACACAGCACACACAGCACACACAGCACACACACAGCACACACAGCACACACAGCACACACAGCACACACACAGCACACACAGCACACACAGCACACACAGCACACACACAGCACACACACAGCGCACACAGCGCACACACAGCGCACACAGCGCACACACAGCGCACACAGCGCACACACACAGCACACACACAGCACACACAGCACACACAGCACACACACAGCACACACAGCACACACAGCACACACACAGCACACACAGCACACACACAGCGCACACAGCGCACACACAGCGCACACAGCGCACACACACAGCACGCACAGCGTGCACACAGCACACACACAGCACACACAGCACACACAGCACACACACAGCGCACACACAGCACACGCACAGCACACGCACACAGCACACACAGCACACACAGCACACGCACACAGCACACACAGCACACACGCACACAGCACACACGCAGCACACACAGCACACACACAGCACACACAGCACACACACAGCACACACACAGCACACACAGCACACACACAGCACACACAGCGCACACACAGCACACACAGCACACACAGCACACACCCAGCGCACACCCAGCGCACACCCAGCGCACACAGCGCGCACACAGCACACACAGCGCACACAGCGCACACAGCACACACAGCGCACACACAGCGCACACACAGCACACGCACAGCACACGCACAGCACACATACAGCACGCACAGCACACAGCACGCACACACGCACACAGCACACGCACACAGCACACGCACACAGCACACGCAGCACACGCACACAGCACACGCAGCACACGCACACAGCACACACAGCACACACAGCACATGCACACAGCACACACAGCACACGCACACAGCACACACGCAGCACACACACAGCACACAGCGCACACAGTGCACACACAGCACACACGCACACAGCACACACACAGAGCACACAGCACACACGCACACACGCACACAGCACACACACAGCACACACAGCACACACGCACACAGCACACACACAGCACACACGCACACAGCACACACACACAGCACACACACCCCTCCATGCACATGCCCCATACACACCCCCTCATGCACACGCACATACATGCATGCCACACATATATGCACACACATGCATAGGCACGAGGGTGAATGTTCATATCTGTAGGATTGCCTGTGCTCTGTCATTTAGAGTAGGAATAGCCTGCTACAAGTATTTTTAGATTTCAACCATTTTTTTAGTTCTTACTATGTGCCAAAGTGCTAATCAACTGACACTTAAATGTGTCATCTCACTTAATCCCTAAAATTATATAAAAGAGATAATATTACTGTGCCCATTTTGCAGATGAGAAAATAGGTTCCAGAGACTACGCAAGATTGGTTCAGGGGAATAAAGGCTGCAGATTAAATTAAGGTTGAGTTTCCTGACTCTGAATTAGGGAAACAAGTCTGGACTATCCAAGTGGGCCCGATGTGATCCCCCGTGAGGGTCCTTAAAAGTGGAAAAGGGAGGCAAAGAGGACTCAGAGAAATGCAATGTGGGAGGGACTCAACCCAGCACGCTGGCTTTAAAGATGGAGGATGAGACCAGGAGCCAAGGCATGTGGGAGGAAAAGGCAAGGAAGTGCCTGGAAATCCCTCGCGACTCCAGTGCGAGCTCATACTGGTTTTGTGCTCATAATGGCCAGATAGCTGGGTTTGCCCCTGGCTCTGCCACTTTTTAACAATGGCATGGCTGAAGGCGAGTTGCATAGTCTTTCTGCGTTCTAGTTTTTTTTAACAGAATATGGGTACAATAATAGTATTGACCTCAGAGCATTGTTTGTGGATGAAATGAGAATGCAAATAAAGCTCATGGAACAATGTCCAGCACTGAGACATCCTCATAAAATGTTAGTGACGGTTATCACTGTAGGTCTGACTCTGTAAATTGTCATGTCGCCTTGTGGGCTCATGAGCCATTTGTGAAAGCTGGACAAAGCTTGTTTATGTCAGTCCAAGTTTCAAATAAAATAAAAGTCAGTAGATAAAAGGACATTATAATAGATTGCTTTTTTTTTATTCCTTAACCTGATCCTCATGAAAACCTTGTAAAGTCAGTGTGACAGTAATTGCTATGTTTTTGTTAAAGTTGGGGAAACTGAGGCTTAGAGAGTTAGCAGGACTTGACCAAGTTTAGACAACTACTGAGCAGGGGAGGCAGATTCTCTGCTACCAGATTAAATGACTCTGTATCAACATTGTCTATCTACCCATCTGTCTGTCCATCCATTCCTCTGTTCCTCTATTCATTCACTCATCTGTCTGACCATCTGCTCATCTATCCACCCACCCACCCACCTGTCTTCCCATCAGCTCATCCATCCATCCTTGCACCCACCCACTGTCATTTATCACTCAGATTGTGCAAAGGAATACAGGGGCCACATGCTTCAGAAACGAGCGTGAAGATGCACGTATTTATTGGGTCTTGGCTTAGTGGATTCTTCCTTATATGAATATAATGACTTGATTAGGTTTTCTTCTTCTGGGTCATGTTTAATTTGTGCTCTTGGTCATTTCTGGGTATTTTTTTGAACTTATTCAGGAAACATGTCCGTTTTAATGTAATACTAGAGGCCTAAAGCGCCTTCATGCTTTCTGTTGATGGTGTGAAAATTGACTTTAGCATATAGAGGATTTAAACATTTTATTAGTCATTGAATATTGTCATGAATTTACAGAGAAAAGTGTAATGAGCCCATCTGACTGATGTCTTGGCAATTGTCACTTGTGGTGTGGTTAGAGAGTCACTTTTCGATGTCCATGTGGGGGTCTCCGGCCTGTTCTCTGACTGTGCAGGTGCAGAGTGGCTGCTCTGGGCTGTAGCATGCACAGAGAAACCCCAGATGTGTGCAGGAACGGGAGAGGAGAGTGCGCCAAAGCTGCCAGTTGTCAGTTAGGGGAGAAATGCCACTGACTATTGACGACTCATTTCATATGGATGCTTCTCGGCCTAGGCTTGAAAAAGTCTTCACTCTATTTGGGTTAAAAGAACTTTCTGCATGAAATCTTCAAACTGAGATTGTATGCATGATTATAGCTGGCTTTGCAAATTAGCATATCTTGCAGACATATTAGCTCATTAGGACAACCTACATCCATCCCTAGAAGGCGAGCGTCAGCTGCCATCAATATTCCACTCGCAGGCGAGAGAAGGTGGTGACGGGAAAGCTGGAGGAGGGCTTGTGCCTGTGTTGGCTGACTGAGACTTTCCCCTATTAGAGGACCTAGCTATGAACTCATTTGAAGGACTCGCTGAAAATATTTTGAGCTTTATGAAGATGCACTTGAAAGACTTGATAAACGTCTTCTCCCACCCAGAGGGGAGTGGTGCGTGCACAGAGAACACCCTCCTCGCCTGTGGACTTGACCACCACACTCCATTCAGAACAGAGCCTGTAGATTATTCTTGCAAGGTACTCATGTCATTGGAGTTAAGAATTAATTCTCAGAGTCTGGCATTACCACGGCCAGATGCTTAAACGTTTCTGAGAAAGTAAAAGCATGAATTGGATGACAGAGGCACATCTTGCAGGAATGGTCCTCAAGGCCGGGTCCCCAGACTGCAGTCACAGCAGCCACACCTGGGTATTTAGCAGAGATGCACATTCCCAGTTCTCACCGCAGGCCTAATACATTAGAGATTCTGGTGGGGTTTGGGGCCAGTGCAGATCTGTTTTCATAAGCTGTCTGGGGGATGCTACCTGTACCCTCAAATTTGAGAACCAGTGACTCAGGGGAAACAACAGAAAACTGAATAGCCCTTCATTCACAACTGATCATAAAGAAGTCTGTTTTTTATTGAGTTTATTTTCAAGTAAATTAACTGGATTTATCATTACTTGCATTTTATCCTTTATACTTTAAAATTTAAAAATATAGCTGAACTGTTTTATATTGATTGTGATCATTTTACAGTTACCTTCTATTTGTGTTGAGTTACAGTTGATGTTTCATATGGTGGTAGTAATAACTTCATTCAAAAGCTATTTTGAAAAAGCAACTTACTAGATTGTAATAGTATGGCTGGCACTATTTGTGTCTTACTCTTTTTAATATTTTCTACAGTGAATATATATTACCTTTGTCGTCAGGAAACAATATGTATTCTAAATATAAGTAAATCAATAGCATTTAGAGTATGCTGATGGGAGGTGGATGCTTCTAGCGTTTTTTCCATTTTTGTAATTAATGTTTGACTGAATCACTAACAGCATCTTAGCATAAAAAAATGCAACATGTGACTACCGCCCTTCAAAACCTTACTGGAAACGAGAAATTTAAAGGCTATGTTGATGGAATGGATTTTTAAAAATTGTACTTACTTTTAAAGTGATATACGGTAAAATTCTCTGTGGTTTATAGTTCCGTGAGTTTTGACAAATGCTTAGTTATGTAACTACGATCACAATTAAGATACAGAATAATCGTTACCCACTAAAAGCCCCTTTATAGTCAACCTCTTTCCACATCCTCCACTCCTGGCAGCCTTGGATCTCTGTTCCTCTAGTTTGGTCTTTTCCAGAATGTGGTATGGGTGGAATCATACATGGGGCAGCCTTGGATCTCTGTTTCTCTAGTTTGGTCTTTTCCAGAATGTGGTATGGGTGGAATCATACATGGGGCAGCCTTGGATCTCTGTTTCTCTAGTTTGGTCTTTTCCACAATGTGGTATGGGTGGAATCATACATGGGGCAGCCTTGGATCTCTGTTCCTCTAGTTGGGTCTTTTCCAGAATGTGGTATGGGTGGAATCATACATGGGGCAGCCTTGGATCTCTGTTCCTCTAGTTGGGTCTTTTCCAGAATGTGGTATGGGTGGAATCATACATGGGGCAGCCTTGGATCTCTGTTCCTCTAGTTTGGTCTTTTCCAGAATGTGGCATGGGTGGAGTCATACATGGGGCAGCCTTGGATCTCTGTTTCTCTAGTTTGGTCTTTTCTAGAATGTGGTATGGGTGGAATCATACATGGGGCAGCCTTGGATCTCTGTTCCTCTAGTTTGGTCTTTTCCAGAATGTGGTATGGGTGGAATCATACATGGGGCAGCCTTGGATCTCTGTTCCTCTAGTTTGGTCTTTTCCAGAATGTGGCATGGGTGGAGTCATACATGGGGCAGCCTTGGGTCTAGCTTATCTCCCTGGCATTTGGGAAGCAAGCATAATGTGTGTATCAGTGGTTCATTTCTGTTTATAGCTGAGTGGGTTTCGTTCTATAGAGGACCACAGTTTGTTTTCTAGTTGATCTCTTTCTATTTTTTGGCAATTGTACATAAACCTCCTATAAGCATTCAGGTACGTGTTTTTGTGAGTCAACTAAGTTTTCATTTTTCTTGAGTTAAAACAGGATTGCTGTTTCTGCGTCCTATGGTTAATGTGTGTTTACCTTTATAGGAAAGTACCAGCCTGCTCTCCAAAGTGTCCGATCTTGCATTCCCACCGGCAATATACGAGAGTCCCAGTTGATTCACATTCCTGCCACCACTTGGTGTTGCCGGTATTGTCAATGTTGGCCCTGTTCATAGTGATATCACAGTGTTCACTCACCTTGCCCCAGTTGCTAATTATGTGGAATATTTCTTCATTTGCCATTTGTGTATCCTCTTTGGTGAAGCATCTGTTCAAGTTTTTGTCCGTTTTTAAAATTGAGTTGTTTGTTTTCTTGCTATTGAGTTTTGAAAGTTCTTTATATATTCTAGACATAAATTATTTATCAGTTATGTGATTTGCAAATACTTTTGCCTAGTTGGTGGCTTGTAATCTCACTCTCTTGAGAGGGAATTATTTCTTTGCATGTCCTTAGTGGAAATAAGCAAAGGCCATGCACGGGAGAACAAGCAGGCGATTCCTTTAGACCTTGCTCTGGCTGCAGAGGTGGCCGTCACCAGTGCCTTTGGCAGAAGCTCAGAGGCAGGTGGCAGAGTGGGATCCTTCCCAGTGGACAGGGGCGGCTTTAGGTGTGCCGTAGGTGGAAGCCTAAGGGAGATGGGGGTGGATGAGGGCTGCCTGGAAGCAGAGCCTCCAGTTTGACTGATATGGGTGCATATTTGGCTTTTTCCATTGGTTTGGAGTTGGGTAAAATTTTTGGAAGGTAGCTGTTACTGACCAAGTCCTGACCGCACTGAGCTGGTTGCTGCAGACGGTGTGGGCCAGAGTTCCACCGTCACCTGGCCTGACCACTGTGGGTTTGTTTCTTCACTCTCACCTTATGTAAGGGAGCCAGTATAGCTTCTATTGCCAGCCCTTGCACAGGCACAAAGTGTATGGGTCAGAGCCAGGAGATGGTCAGGGAAACGTTGCAGGCGGGGGTGGGTGGGGCTGAGCTGGGCTGAACCAGGCTTCTGTAGGGAATATTTGGAAGTGGTTGTGGGTGTTGGGTGTTGAGGTGCAGAGAGGTTCAAGGACCAGAGAGGCTTTTGTCTCTATCAATATGTCAGTAACCACAGTATCTGCTGCCGGTCCAGGGGAACCTGGCAGAGCTGACCCCATGACTCCGCCCACAGGCCCCACTGTGCTGGCAGCCCTGGGCTGGCATCCTCTTCAGAGGAGCCCCAGGCTTGGCAGGCAGGAGCAGTTTATTTTACCTTCCCTGTGGCCCAAGCCCATGGGGTGAAGGTCACTTCTACCCTGAGCCCGGCCTAAGTGGGCCCTGGCTTTGCCCAAGACCAGGGTGGGAGAGAATTCTGCTGAGGAGTCCAGAGCGAGCCCACACTCCAGTGTCTGTAGGAGTGAGTGGCACTGGCATTCCTGCACTGATGTGGCCATGGCATGCACTGGGTACTCGCTGCCGTCCAGGCAGGTGTCCTGCATGCAGCCCGGAGCCCTGACACCTTTGTCCATTGGGCTGTGACCATCTGTGACTGCCTGTGACTGGCGTCACTCAGTGTTTGGCCGAGGGAAGTGGACTCTGGCAGCCGGCAATCAATACTGCAGAAGTGACTGCCTTTGTGCATTTAAAATGGCATCCTTCAGTGGCAGGGACTGGTGGCGTAGATCTGTACAAGTGTGGGCCACCAAGCTGCCAGCAGGCTGGGAGGGTGACAGTGGATTTCAGAGGAGGCAACTGCCCAGGCTACAGAGCAGCAGGCTCTGTCCACTGCCTTTTTCTTTCTTCTGTCCCTACCAGGGTCATTATGGGTGCCTGCCTTTCTGTATATTACTTCTCCAAGGAATACCAGGGACATGTAGGCAGATTACACCTACTCCTGAAATGAATGAAGTTCTGGCTGCCTGTGTGATTTTAAGGAGATATTCGCTTAAGATTTTGATACCTTCCAAAATATGAATTCATCTGGGATGATTACACTAAGCTGTTTACAGCTGTAGTAAGAAGGAACACCAAAGCTTCCCAAGCTTTTGATACAGAAAGGCTGCAGAGGTGAGAGTGTGGGTGTAGCCGAGGGGGCTGAGGCTGGCAGGTCTTGAGACCTCAAGACACAGCTTGTCCTGGCCTCATGGGTCAGTTGGCTTCCTAGTGGGTCAACTGGCTGGCAGGAGGGGACCAGAGGGGAGGCTCAAGACATTTGGACTCCGTGTTGTCTGTACAAAAGCAGCCTTCACTTGTTTCTTCTGAGAAACACTCCCTCTGGGCATCTGTCGTGAGGAACAGGCTTGGGAGCCTGCGGGCCTGTTGCCTCTGCAGTGATGTCCCAGGGTCCACGTGTGCTTCTTGGCGGTGTCTCCATGGGCGGCCTCTGCTGCCGGCACTCACCATTGTACGTGACCAGGGAAACGCATTGGCTGTGCTGCCCTTTCTGTTTCCTGAGGTCTACAGCATCTCCCGCAGCCCGCAGGTCACCTTCCCCCCGTTTTCATACTGTATTTATCACTGTTCGAGATTCCACCTTGACTACTAGGGCAAAACAGAAGAGAAACATCTGCGGTGGACGTGATTGGTTTGAGTCTCATGCGACTTGCACCTGTAGCTTGTTTGGTGCTAAAGTTGCTCCTAGTGCTCAAAGTGTGCATTTCTGGGGATGCTTTGGGTTCTGTGTTGTCGTGATCTCTACAGGAGCCGGAAGCTCTTTGAAAACAGCACGGGGATGAGGCTGCTGGAGCAAGCGTGATCTTGGCGCCAATGAGCAAATCTGGAGGCTCCCCACGTCTCGGCGCACCCTATCTTATAAAGCTCCATTTGCAGCTCCATGACATGTGCTGAAACCAAAGCCACATGCTCTGAAAACTAAGAGAAACAGGCCGGCTAGGCTATTTGATACGTGGAGATATAACCCCAGAACGTCTAAAGTGCCTGTCTTGCCCTTGGGTGACACACAGTGAAGTGACTTGCCCATCTTCAAATGATTACATGATTGTGGCAACACGTTAGAAGTTGGAGAATGGAGCTGAGAAAACTCCCTGCTGCTCAGGAGCCTCCCGGTTTCGGATGGCACAGCCTGACTTCACCTGGGAAGCGTTTTGGTTGGCCTAGAGTGCTGCTTGGACCTGCTGCGTGGGTGACAGGTACACTGCAGTACTTCTAGTGGGGCTGTAGGGGGCCATTGGAGAGGACTGAGGTCCCCCTGGACCAGCAGCAGCTCTAGAGACAGTGCTCCTTCCCTCTCCACCTTGTGACCCAATGCTGCTAGTGGGGTCCTCACAGCCCAGCCCAACGTGGGCAGGGACTCCCTTCTGCACTCTGCCAGCTCCTCCTGGCAGCCTTCAGTGGCCTCTGCTCCATCCTCCCTCTCTACCCCAGCACAAACCTTTGCCTTGACACCATAGACCAATAGCCTCTGGTCAGTGGCCAATGCCTGGAGCCCCTGGCTGTCTTGTCCCCTGCGGCGTCTGGCTCTCCCTCTCAGCAATGCTTCTCCTCCAACAGATGTGGTAGAGAAAGATGCCTATGTGGCTCACTGTTGGAGCTTCTCTCCCTCCCACTGCCAGCCTTCCCGTGCCGCCTCCCCGTGGCTCCCCCAGCCCTGCAGGACCTGGTAGGAAGGTTGGCTAGTACCAGAAAAGCCCGGAAAGAAGTACTAGGTCACCAAGAGGAAAGGGTCCATGACGGCCTGGGTGGGAACGGCACCAGATAATCCACCTCACTTCCAGGCTGGAGACTCCCACCCAGAATCAATGGAAGGAAAGTCTCCGAGAGCTCAGTATGTGTCCATCCCTTTGCATGTACACCTGTACCCCAGCGGGAGAGAAAGGCCAGAATCCACCATCTGCCCTTAAGCCCAGGGACAGTTGAAGATGGAAAGGGCTGAGACCTGCTTTCTTCTCACTGCCTGCTGTCCTGCACTGGGCGGGGTTGCTGTGGTTTAATTTTTCCCAGCGCTAACCCTGGTGGCAGCCGGAGCACCTCTGAAGGCCGTGACGCCTCTGGCTCCGTGGGACTCCACAGAGGGAAAGCTCTAGTGTCGCGGAACAGAACGATCCCACAGCGCATCGGATTCAGATATTAATGGCTTTATTCTGACTCCCTGTTCTTATGCACATGTATCTCTTTTCCCTGTAGATCTTCTGTTTGGCTGGATGGCTACTTTGACTGCCAGATTCAAAGAGAAAAAGCCCATAAAATTCACAAATGCACAGTCACATGTGTAGTTTTTGCTCAGCCGCATCTAGAGAATGACTTAAATGTGGGCACTGGGGCCCGTCTTTGCTTTTTGATTGTTTAAGACTCAGAAATGCCCAGATTTTCAGAGCATAGAATTGTCCCAATTCAAAGTGTAGGATGAAGGGACTGGGAATTTGGTTAATGAAAATAATGCATCTCAATTTAATTTTTGAAACGTATGTTTCCTTTTTAATAAGGGCTCTTACTAAGCATGCATTAGTGAGGACAGGAGGTACCTCAGTTTACAGAGAGCTAAATCTTCTGTTATGTTAACCTTCATGCTATTTCTTTTCTCATCTTTCACAAATTCTAAATTAGAAAATCTAATTTTCCAGTTTTTGTCAACCTGCAATGATGGCTGATGGGAAGGCTGCACATATTATTCCTCATTAGGATTGGGTTGTATGAACGCCGCCATCGGCCGCATGCACCCATTGTCCAGGGACTCGATGACATAAGTCACAGCTCCTGTCACCAGATTGAATGTGGATTTGACAATTGCAGGAAGGTGCCTCCCAGGATTCCTGGATGCTGGATGGAGGAGCCTGCGTCTCTCTATAGGAGAAGGCTGAATGCTCCAGTTCGGGGAAATGGTGATGACTAGATCTGCTTGCCTTTGGATTTGAACAGTATTCTGTCACACTCTGTGTCTGTATGTAAATGTGGTTTTAAAATATTTCCCCCTAAAATGTAACATTATTTTAGTCACAGTGCACTAAAGCATTGAGTGTTTGGAAAGACACAACTTCTGGGAGATGAGCTGTTATCCTACAGTTTGTTCTTACTGAGAAATTTTTAACCTTTTTTTCCCCTCAGTATCAAACATATTGTATTTTAGCCCTAAAGTGATAGGTTAGACTGTTCAAAATACCAAATATATCCCTAGGAGAGGTCACATCTGAAGCCTGATTTACATGTGGGGTTTGCTGACAGGGACATGGGGGCTTCTAGTCTTGATTCAGGATTGATGAAAATAATAAAAATTGTGAAACACACCTAAATGCAGACAACATCCGAGTGTGGTGGTTCACACCTGTAATCCTAGCACTTTGAAAGCTAATGCAGGAGGACTGCTTGAGCCCAGGGGTTTGAGACCAGCTTGAGCAACAGAGAGAGACTCTGTCTCTATAAAAGATAAAATAAATTAGGTGTGGTGGTGCATACCTGTAGTCCCAGCTACATGGGAGGCTGAAGTGGGAGGACTGCTTGAGCCCAGGAGTTCGAGGCTGCAGTGAGCTATGATTGTGCCACTGCACTCTAGCCTGGGTGACAGAGCAAAACCCTAACTTTCAAAATATTTTTTAATAAATAAATAAGTAAATATCAGACCATGGTCATGAATGGCATTTGAGTGCCATGAAGGAAAGTTTTTGTTTCATGCTTCATTTCCAAACCTCAGACCCCGAGTGAGGACCCTGATGCCCACGGTGTGAAGACAGACGGCTCTCAATTTATTTGCACAATTTGCTTCCATGATTTGGTAATATTCACAATTTTTATTATTTTCATCAATCCTGAATCGGGACCAGAAGCTCCCAATTCCCTATTAGCAAAACCCAACATGTAAATCAGGCTTCAGAGGTGACCTGTTTGGCTCAACAGGGATGACTTCCGTACGTTGTAAATTTTTAGTCCATATCGTTGCTTACAGGCTGATTATTCAATAATTGTGAAAACTCTGTCTTGCACCATAGAGTCTCAAGATGTCCTCCAGTTGTGGGCCATGGATGGCAGGCAGCCTGTAATCGTGCCCATACCTCTTGTAGCTGGTACAGGTGATGCCGGAGTTAGTCGGGGCTCTCTGGGATGCGGGACTTGGCCCCCTAGTACATTGAAAGGGCCACTGGGATGTGCACGTTGACATTGATCGCTGCTGATATCAGGAGATGTCATAAGGGACTTTTCCAATAGCTTTTTCCTCTCGTTCCCTGACCATCATCTCTGTCATTCACTGGTGACCCGGTTTGCAGGCTTCCCGGCAGGAGTGTGACTTGGTCTGTGTCTGCCGTGGTGCTGTCCTTCTGAAGGCTGTCTCTACTGCTTGCGTTTCTCCTCCACTGATGCCTCCACGCCATCCACTGAGCAAATTTCACTGCAACTACCCTGTAATATACAGATCGGCTCGTAAATAAAAACAAGTTCTCAGATAGTTCTTATCTTACTTCCTAGTAGCTCTTGACTGTTTTTGGATGCTTGTAGAGATGGTCATCTGTCACGAATTCACTTTTCACAATGTGTTCTTATTGGAGACTTTCATGTATTTATTTAGATGGAGTTTCGCTTTTTTCACTCAGGCTGGAGTGCAATGGCATGATCTTGGCACACTGCAACCTCCGCCTTCCAGTTTCAAGCGATTCTCCTGCCTCAGCCTCCCAAGTTGCTGGGATTAAAGGTGCCCACCACCATGCCTGGCTAATTTTTGTATTTTTAGTAGAGACAGGGTTTCACCATTTTGATCAGGCTGGTCTTGAACTCCTGACCTTAGGTGATCCACCCGCCTTGGTCTCCCAAAGTGCTGGGATTACAGGCGTAAGCCATTATGCCTGCCCCGTTATTAATATTTATTATGTTAGGGTATTTTTTTAATATTTAAAAATTAAAATATTTTCTAAAGTATTTAGTCAATATTGAAAACAAGCACTATTAAGATTGTTTTACATTTGAGCCATTGATCCATTTTGGGTGTCGGGAGAGAACACAGCCCAACTATAACTATAAATATTATATCATATGCATATAATATGCATATGATAAATGTGAACAACCCACAAATACCAGGAAAATACCTGAGGCAAGGTAGAATGTCATCTGAGAGCTGACCAATGAGATTGTTCTAGAGCCCTCAAGAACATACCAATTATAAAAATTTAATGAGAGTTCTGTGGAAATCATAACTGACAAAACATTTAAGATTTGTGAAATGTGCGTGTAAAATAATTCCATCACCATTTCATCTTTAACCACCAAACCATCACTGGATAGTCGTTCACCTGATAGCAGCAAGAACAAGCAGACCAGCAGACTCCACATTGGTGAGATGACATCAGTCCTCCTGGTAGCCCTCATGGACGTTGATACTGTCACCACTTATAGACAAGACCGGTGACGGAGCAGAGAGGGGCAGAGCATGCACTGCCATAGCACACCGCCTTCCAGTAGAAATCCTCGTGGGCCTTTGGGACCTGGAGAGAAAGACTCATGGAAGGACACTGGAAGGTGAATTTCAAGGTGTCCTTGGACAAGTCCTTTCCTTGTAGCTTGTAGGTGGACAAAGTGCAGTGGGTCAGCTCTGCTCCAGCGCATCCATAAACATGCCCTAGGTGTGGACGGCATTCTGGCTGTCCACTGGCCCAAAGAGCAGTTGTCCTCTAGGAACTGGAAAGGTGTTTCCTCTTAAAAGTTCATGCAGCTTTTTTCCATTGTATAAGTCATCCTTGTGACTTTAATATAAAATATTTTTAAATTACAGTAGATTAAATGGAAAGCTTTTAGAAAATGCCTATGTTCACCCTCGCCCAGCATACATCTGCTACTTTTGGGATAAAGGTGCCTGTCCACATAAGCACCAAATTTGAAATTCTGTAATTCTACAATAGAGTTTCTCGAAGGTCAAAGAAAATCAAGTCAACTTTCTGTTTACTATTATGGGAGTGGAACGGGTAGGGAGGGGCCAACTTGTCTTGTGTGGCCTGTGACTTTCTGCTATGCCACTAAACGTCCTAAATCCCAGGAACCCCTTAGTCCCCACAAACCTGGACAGCGGGTCAGCCTAGCAGAGGGCATCAGGAAATCCTGTCCCTGCCTATGAGATGGCTTGAATCCCATCCTGTGACAGTCACCCCTGTGCTCAGTTCAGTGAGGGGGGTGGAAGTCCTGTCTTCATTTTTCCCAGTGCAGATGTGCTAGGAGGTTATTTAGGAAGGCAGGCAGTCCATGAACGACTCCTAGACCCATGCTGATGATAAGGTTTGGGCCTAATACCATGAATACATTGCTCATTTTTGAATTGAATAAATATAGTTCATTCTGGGCAAAGCTGCCTCTGTCATGCTGTCGGGGCCTGTTAAAATTTGGATTATCACTTTTCTGTGGCAGCTTTAAATTTTCCAGTTACCTGTTTCTAATATTTTAATGTTTCACATTCATAAATCCATGGCTCTTGCCTACTCATGGTGGCTCCTGTCTTTTTTTTTGCATTCCCTGCCTGCCCTATTTAGATTATTTTAGCAACTCTTCACACTTCTGCCCTCTCTGCATGTCCTTGCATGGATGAAGGAGACATGGGGTGTCAGAAGCCACCAGATACTGTGCCATCAGCACCATCACTTTCTTGGGCAAATGTGTCGGGATTATTCTGAACTCCGGGGAGGTTGGAATGCATCCCCCACCCCAGTCGTCTTCCGTTCCAATCTCATTTCCTCCCAAGAAATGAATTCTATTCTTAGTTAATAAGCTTGTTAGAGTTTAGAGTTTGTTTTTCTCTCTGGGTCTCCCTGATTTCTTTATTCAGATACAGGAATGAACTCAACCAGGCACTGAGCCACCCCTCCTTCCTCACCCCAGAGAAGCTATACTCGGAGGTGGGAGACCATTTGGCGATCTTTTCGGTAAATACAGCAAAAGGGGGAAAAAAGAACAATACCTAACGGATCCAACTCCTGCGTCCAGGCAGACAGTTTAACCCCTGGGTCATCGTGTTTGTATTTCACTCATTGGATTGTTAATAGATTTTCTTCATCTGTGCGAGACGTCGCGAATGATGTGCGGAGGCTGGCCGGTTCCTCCAGCGCCGGGACTCGAGGTCCACCTGTAAGGAGATGGCGTTAAAAGCTGCTGGAGTTGCTGCCTCCTGACAACATCCCAGCTGTAGACTAGCAATCGCAATCCTCGGGTGGCAGTTTTAATTATCGGCACCGCGATACCATCAGCAAGTGTGTAATTACGTGTCAGTTTCCTGGCTGTTGGGTATGAAAAGTGGATCCAGTGAAATGATGATTGTGGAAGCTGTAGACTCATATTTAAACAATTCAAAATGTGTAACTGGCAGTGTCATTAAACAGAGAGAGCCTGACCCCAGCTGTCACTTACTTTTCCTTATGCAGATTTGTTCGTGCTGTCAAAAGAACTCCATGGGCTGAAATGGGACAGAGGGAGGTGACATAATTCTCAGAGCAAAGAGGGCTGCTCTCCTTAACTCCACAGAGGCGTTTTTTTAGCCTAAACAAATACGACTGCTGAAATTGTAAATAAACCAAGACCATTACGGGAAATTATATAGACTTTTGCCGATGAATACACAAAGGCAGAATATCAAACAGACGTCCCTTCTTAAAAAATGTGAATAAAACCTGCCCGATTGTCATGCACTTAGAGAAGAAGTGCTGTAATTGGGAGGGTCGTTGTTTGAAACTGAAAAGTAAATGACCCTTTTACTTTGAGGCTAAAATTGTGGGTGCAAGGTGAAGGAAAGTGGGGCTTATTTTGAAAAGTGCTCAGTGTCAACAGCAAGAAATGTGAATGAATGGATAAGAAAAAATTACACAGATTTAAATAAACTTCAGTATGGCTTAGCTTATAAGTTGTTATGGCCTGAAATGCTTTGAATCCAATCGGGAAAACAGAAACACATATGCTAAATAAATGAAGGTAAAAAGAGACATGATTGGCCTTCTAAGAAGGGTGGGTTAAGAAGTGAGAAATGCTCAAATTTCTGCAAATGCAATTACACAGTTCTGCAGCCTACCAACTACACAGTCCCGGGAGATGGAAGAAATGTATATTTGTCCCCGAAAGCTTTCATTTTACCTGGCATGCTAAAAAAGAGCTTGGTAACCAAGGGTTAAGTCTGCATGCATGCAAAAAGACATGAGAGGCAAACATATAAAGGGAACTGTAGAGGTTAAGTATGGGGGTTAAACTAACACAATGAACTGTGAACACAAAGAAAAATGTTTCTTTAATTTTTAAAATGTTTTCACTTCTCATAATAAACTGAACTTGTAGTTGCATACAAACAACATTATTTCATACCCTGAAGACACTGCAGTTTAAAGCTCGTGGAACTCAAATTGATTCTAGAAGCAATGTTATAACTACAGAGGCGCTTTGGCAATTGTGATCTTCTGAAGGGCATCAGATCACACCTCTGGTAGCACATCTGAGAGTAAGCACTTGCTCACATACACACACACAAGGTAGGAGGCATTTAAAACAGGCTCGACTTGGCATTTATTTCCTGTTTCGAAGGCAGTTACTGATTTTCTCACAGGCTAATAGAACCCATATTAATTGCCATGGTACGTTCAGATTTGAAAGTAATAAATAGGCACATATTAAATCCTCTAAGGATTAATTTGTATTTTATCAGCTGTGAAAAGGGCAATTTTTTACATATCTAGACTTAAGAGGTAGCCTTATTACACGTTCATTGGAAAACAAATTCTGCATATATTTTCTATCAAGGTTTAAAAAATTCCACGTTTTCCCTCTCAAAAATGGTACCACACAACGAGGGAAACAGTGTTTATATACTAGACCAACACCATTTTGGAATTTCCTGGCTTAGAAATATTTGTATGGCTGGTTAAAGATAAGAAATGATAGGAAATGGAACACTTTTGTGTATTTTATCATACTGGACACACAGGGCCTTGGGTTTTAAACTGCCTCGTGTACCCATTGCTTGAATTGTCAAACTGTATTGATGATTCTTCTCCCTCTATTGGTAAGAAGCGTCACTGGATACCCTGCCATATGTGGGTTAGCCATGAAGCAGGCTGTAGAAGGCAGGTGTGTGCAGGCCCAACACAAACACACTCTCCTTTGTTGTTCAGTGAGATGCCTCTGTCCTTAGGCCTCGGTCATCAGTCAGTTGTACTCTGCCTGCCTTGAGCATGGCTGGCTGCTCTCTGGCTCTCTGTGGGGTACCCCTGGGGATCCCACTTTCTCCAGGTTGAGAATGTTATGCCTATGCTTTTCTTTGGAAAAGGGATTTGTTTCAAAGGTGCTTGTGTTTTTACCCAAGAAGCATTAAATGGTCTGGTTAAATCAAGGAATCTGGAGGGAGAAAACATGTCCTCCGCAATATGCTTCCTCGAATGGGTTGTCTTGTTGGATCTGAACGTTCCCTAGGGAGAGCCCACCCACAACTTCCTTTGGAAGTCCATTCTGCAATCTAATAGATCTTATTGTCAAACGCTTTGTTAAACTTTTACTAGAATATGTGTATTGCACTCAGCGTTGGCGAATCTTGAAATTCTATCAGTGAGATACAATCAAATTGTTCTCCCATGACTTGATCTTTGGTTGTTGTGGAATGGGTTCCCCTCTGCTTCTGGTATTTTCCAGGGAGGGGAGCAAGACGTCCCCCTTCCCTCCACCTCAAAAGCCCATGCAGCTGCAATGTGCTCATCCAGAGGGGGCCGTCGCTGAGAGCACAGCCCCTGGTTCCGTTTTCAATTTTGGAAAACCGTGCCGCGTGAATTTAAACTTTGAGAGATTGCTCGTGCCTAATGCTTTGCTCTGGAAATTCTTAATTTGGGAAGTTGCCTGCAGTCACCAATTTCAGCTTTAAAACTGGGTGGTTCAGCCCACATTTTCCTTTGTAGATCACTTCGTGCAACTGAGCTGTTTCACATGATTTTCTCCTGCATCTTAGCTTGCTTCTGAACCAAAAAAGTTTTTATTTGAAAATGAATAGCTACTCCTCATGGCCCTCCCAGAGACGTTGGTAACTCTCCACAGACCCCCTCTCCTCTGGTAGCTCAGATGGCCTTTTGACTAATGAGGTGACCTTAAGAGAAGTACTTGCCTGCGTGTTCCTTGTGACTGGCCGCGGTGGTGACAAGTGTGAATTGCATACAGAGCAAATGGTCTCCAGCAGTTGCTGCCGTTGCCACTGCCTTGCTGGTAAGTCTGTCCTGCTAGGCTCAGGACCCAGATAATTTATATTACCATACATTAACGGGCTCCGAGCCACGTGTTAACCTCCCATTATCAGTTGTCATGACAGTATGACCAAATACTGATGATTTCAGGCACAGATATTTTACTGTCCTTTGTAAAGATGATCTAGGTTTAGAATTAATAAACTTCTGTATCTTTGAGGCAAATTCCTACCAGTCTACAGAACAGGGCATGTGGCGTGTTAGGCCCTGGTAATTGTTCTCTATATGATTATTTACTAAACATAAATGAGATATTTAAAGTGAAAAAGAAAAAAAACCCAACAAGCCCACCAAAAGGAAGAAGCCCCGACAGCTCCTCTGTAAGCACTAGGCTTTCTCAAAGGTCCAGCAGTTTCCAGACTTCTAGCCTTTAAAGCATGGCCAGCAATTCTAGTTCTACCCCAAGGTCATCAGAGAGGCAGAATCCTAGGACTCATGTGACCTCAGGTTGGAGATTCCAGCAGCATCACAGGCCCCACCTGATGTGGCCAGAGGGAACACCTGGGTCTCTCCAATTTACAGGACATCTCATGCTGCAAACAGTTTGATTCAGGGGCATTCAGAAGTCACCTTTGGGCCCAACCTGGAAGCCTGAGGAACACAACTGGGTGGCCTGGTGACCCAGATTGGCTCACGTGTCATGGCGAGCCACTGCACCGTTTTCTTGGGAAGGCATATAGGGCTTGTAGGTGGAAGCCTCTCTGAGAAACACTCTCCTCCCTCTGCCTCTGGAGAGCCCAGTGCTCTGGACCTTGTATTTCCCACCCTCTCATTTCTACTTTCTTTTGGCTTGGGCAGAATATTCAAGTTCATGACCTCCACCTCTGCATCCAACCCGTCAGGCTCATGTTCCCGGCACTCTCAGGAATGTGGCTCTTCCTGCACCCCAGGCAGGGGCGGGGGCAGAGAGAGACCAGGCTGATGGGGGTCTGCAGGGGCATCACCTGCTTGACTGCCTCTGGAAGCCTCAGTCCAAGAGGTGACTGCTGGAGGCACTCATCAGTGGCTGTATCACCTTAAACTGTCCTCAAACTGAGAACTCAGCGTCATTATTAGGCATTTCATTTCATTTCATTAATATCCTTAATAGTCTGTGAATCTATTCTTAATATTATGGGTGTGCATGTGTGTGTTAAAGGATGTAATAATATCCTTAATAATCTGTGGGAATAATATTTCACCCTATTGGACCAAGAGTGGATTATGATAAAACTTCCAAACTGGATGCACTCCCTGGGGTCTGTTGTCTTAATTCATAAATGTTATGAGAATCAGTACAACCACTGCATTTTAGAATGTCACCAGTGATGTCGCTAGAATGCCATTGGTGATCTAAAATAATAGTTCAGTCATGTGAACCAATCACTTTAAAGACTCCCTGTGAACTGCCAGCCACGAGGGCAGCACTCTGTCCCAGCAGCCTTCTGCCAGCTGCGGGCCTCTAGGGTTTAGAAAAAACATGCTCTTAACTGTTGCAAGACTTGATTAATTTCTCATATAAAACCATGTCATTGTAGGATGTAGCTGTGTATTGGATGCTTGTGTTTTGAGTTACATTTTTGTTATTTCTAAATCAAATATATTTAGCACCCATTCTATTTATTTATTTATTTTTTGAGACGGAGTTTCGCTCTTGTTACCCAGGCTGGAGTGCAATGGCGCGATCTCGGCTCACCGCAACCTCCGCCTCCTGGGTTCAGGCAATTCTCCTGCCTCTGCCTCCCGAGTAGCTGGGATTACAGGCGTGCGCCACCATGCCCAGCTAATTTTGTTTTTGTATATTTAGTAGAGACGGGGTTTCACCATGTTGACCAGGATGGTCTCGATCTCTTGACGTCGTGATCCACCCGCCATTCTATTTAATTGATGAAATAAAGCTGGATTCATGTTTTGACGATTTGCACGTCTTGTCTTCTCTCTCTCTCTCTCTCTCTCTCTCTTTCTTTCTTTCTTTCTTCTCTCTTTCTTTCTTCTTTGTCCTCCTGTTTTGAGCATCATACCATGTGCTCCCTCAGAGAACAGAGACAAATACCACCTCCTGTAGGGACAAAGTTTGAGGTGAACTGAATTTTAAACACTGTGCTTTATGATTGCAGTCAACATGTTTAAATATGGAGCAATGGCACACTAAAATGACACAAGAAACACGTCTTCTAGAGATACGCTGTTGCATTTTTTTTTTTTTGGCAAGTGCAATATGTAGAGATAAATGTTTTCTTTTTCCCTAAACTTTACAAATTCTGTAAGCAAATAAAATAAGTGTTATCCTAGAAATCACATTGTGTGTATACATCTCCACCTACACATTGCTGGAAGTTTTCTTTCAGATCGAGTGACTCTTAGCTTTGTGGGTATTTTATAACTCAGCAGCTTTGAAATTTTAGGTTTTTGTTGTTGTTAACAAAGAAGATTCATGCTTCTCACAGTAAATTTCCAAAGTGTAGAAAAGTATGAAGAAGACACAGATGCCCACAGTCCTACCTGTTGAAGGCTGTCCAATGAAGGACCGTGTTTTTGGCTGACTCAATTAGCTTTTAAAGTTCTAAAAACAACATCTCTCACTAGTACTGTTTCAATTCACTCATCTTAAGATATTAGTAACTTTATTTAAAAAGCTTTCCATATGATTGATGAAGCCCCTGAGATTTACTTGGAATGCCTTTATTCATACATCTTTAAAATTTACTGAAAGGCCTGCATTTAAGCTCTATGTGAGTGCAGGCACCATTTCTGATTTCATCAGGAACCTGTCTTCTTTCAGCCTGTGTTTGGGGCTGATGGATCAGGACAGATGAAGTGGAGTGGAAGAGCTCAGGCCAGCCCACTGGAGACAAGGTAGAAGCCACCGCCGGTAGGACTGAGGTTGACAGCACAAGATGTGAGAGGCATCTAGAGGAACCTGTGCGCAGACTTCCACGCCAGACAGAGCCACGGCATGGTCAGCTGAGAGAACGCTCCTGGTTGCACACCTAAGCCTTCTCAGATAAGGATTCACTGCTTGGGTCTTGGCCTGTTAGTTTCTGGCAAGATTGGAAGGAGCTGTGGCTGGTCAAACACATTGGTTTCCTTTTCAAGAATATTTGGAGGAGTGACTTGAATAAAAAGGACTCTTTACAAATGTTTAACCTTTTTAATCGGCCAACCAAAGTCATCATCAAGTTTTGGTTTTTATTAAATCTAAGAACTCATATCCTAATGAAAAGAACTAAGTTCAAGGGAAGATGGTGTTGAAGCCGCATGTACAGAGAGTGGGTCCACAGGCAGAGGAAAAGTCCCAGCAGTGCCCAATGCCCACCTGGGGGCTGGTGATAGGTGCCTGTGTCTGCAACAGTGGGAAGCACTGGGGGCCCGACTGTGGCTGCGGGGATGGCTTCCTGAGTGCACAAAACCATCTGGGCAGTTCTCCTCTTTCCCTCTGGCCGTCTGGCGGTGCTCGCATGGTCTCAGGAAGGTGCACCAAGGAAGAACCGGAATCCATGCATGGATTTCAGGGAAGTTAGGGATAGAGAGAGGAGTCTTGGGCACAGAACTCAAAGCTTTCCTGATTTCAGGGACGGGAACCAGGCCTCATCTTGGATTTTCAGCATGGAGCAGGAGGTCGGGAATGCCACCCCCTGAGCAAGTGGAGCGGAGAATGGTTGCAGTCACTGGAGTGGCCGCCTGTGTTGCCGAGATGCTGCCAGCTCCTCTACAGGAGTCGCAAGTGAGAGGACCGTGAGCC
This sequence comes from Callithrix jacchus, assembly GCF_049354715.1. Lineage (NCBI taxonomy): Eukaryota > Metazoa > Chordata > Mammalia > Primates > Cebidae > Callithrix > Callithrix jacchus. The sequence continues at coordinate 122,554,143 of NC_133513.1, read as the reverse complement.
TCTCTCCACTTTGCTGGCCATGACTTGGGGCTATGTGTAGGTTACAGCAGCAAGAGAGGCAGCAGAGTCGGGCTCAGGGTAGCAGGTACAGGGACACAAGAAAACAGCAGGTGTGTTTGGAGAGTGGGACCCCCGAGGACAGGCCAGAGCAACTGGGCTTATGTAAACCAGAGCAAAGAGAACGGAACAGCAGACTCAAAAAGCCACTGAGGAGGAAACTAGGGGGCTGCCTGCCATGTGCTACAGCAATGTTTTTCATAGAAATAAGAACAATTTATTGAGAAAAGTTAGAGGCTGCTCCCCCATGTCTTCAAGCCCATGAAGGATATATATTTATCCTAAAATGAGTATGTAGTCAGAAGACATCTATTTAAAAAAACTTGTGTATTTGGTCCCACTCAGCCTTATATGCTGTTCTGCTTCCTTCTCACCCTGACTTCCAAGTCCAAGTTTGGCGACTCGACCCACAGCCACACGCTTAGAAACTTCCGTGAATCCGGCCGGGTGCAGTGGCTCATGCCTATAATCCCAGCACTTTGGGAGGCTGAGGCAGGTGGATCACAAGGTCAAGAGATCGAGACCATCTGGTCAACATGGTGAAACCCTGTCTCTACTAAAAATACAAAAAAATTAGCTGGGCATGGTGGTGCATGCCTGTAATCCCAGCACTTTGGGAGGCCGAGGTGGGTGGATCATGAGGTCAAGAAATCGAGACCATCCTGGTCAATGTGGTGAAACCCCGTCTCTACTAAAAATACAAAAAAAAAAAAAATCAGCTGGGCATGGTGGCACGTGCCTGTAATCCCAGCTACTCGGGAGGCTGAGGCAGGAGAATTGCTTGAACCCAGGAGGCGGAGGTTGTGGTGAGCCGAGATCGCACCATTGCACTCCAGCCTGGGTAACAAGAGTGAAACTCTGTCTCAAAAAAAAAAAAAAAAAAAAGAAAGAAAGAAACTTCCCTGAATCCTTCTGGCCCACTGCACTATGGTTCTGGAGTTTACTTTTCTCAAAAGGAGAAATCAGTTCTAGCAGGTGGAAATGAGCTTCCCATCAACCCTCTAAGGGTGTCACTTAGGAATCCCAATTAGTAAAAGTGGTTTAGTCACTTACAAAAGTTTTCTCCTAAATTTCTTACATGGTTCCAGTCTCCTTTCCAGCACTTCAGTCCATAATGTAGTATTTCCTTCTGGAAAGTGTTTCCCAGTTTTGAATCAGTTGTGAAATCAAACATTGGATTGGCAACCATCCATTTCCGCGTCTACATTGACTTGTGGGCACTGAGTACCCGGCAGTCCTGGGGAAAATCTTTGTCTGTTTGGAGTGGGTGGTTTGGGAAAAACCTAACCCACTTACCTTCTTAGTCTTACTCTCAAACTCTGAACCATTCTGGTTTCTCCGCGCTGCACCTTCAGATCCCACAGTGTCTCTCCAACAGCAGCCTGCATGCTGGCAAACCCGGTCTCTCTCTGCTGAAGACAATCCAGCCTGGGATGTCCTCTGCCTGTTTCCTCCTTGCAGCCAACTCTGTGCTCTACTGCAGCTGCGGACTGTACTTCTTGGAGAATGATTTTGGGAATTTAACGTGCTCGCAACCTGGGGCAAGTTCCATTACTTCCACTTTCTGATTGGGAACAGGCAGAGGGGGGATTCTGGGATCCCTGCAGCTCCCCAGATTTGGATTCTCTGGTTCAGTTGTGTTTCCATCACTAAAACGTTGTTGTGTTCCAAAAACACACTCCTCAAGTTCAGTTTTGCACAAGTGCTCTGCTTAAATCAGTCTTGACTCACAGCGATTGTTCCGTTAAGATTTGATTTACTTTTAATTTCAATTTTTTCTGAACATAAATTTGATAAGCTGTCGTGAAAGGTAACACCTTTTGTTATTTATAGTTCGCTGATCTGAGCTTTTCTCTACCCTGCTTAAGAAAGAAATTTTTTTTTTTTTTTTTTTTTTTGGTAGTTAGTGCTGTAAATCGAGCCAGCAATTTTAAAAAGCAAGTGAGTCAACGATTGGGTCACTGAAGAGTGTGTGGCACAATGAAATAAATGAGTGAGAGAAAGAAACATCTACTTTGAGGACAATATTTATCCAGTATCCTCTTGGCTGCAAGTGACCAAGTCCCCAGTTATAACTCCTTACACCAAAGCAGGCATTTAGTAGGGTCGGTCAAGGAATTGGCTGAATCAGAGATTTAACCTATGTCATTGGAAATCTATCTATGTTTTTCATCTCCAGGTCTGATTTCTTCCATGTTGGCTTCATTCGAAGGCAGGTTCTCCCCATGTAACAGAAGACATGGCCACTTTCACCGTGATCAGAGGATGGTGGTCTTAGTGAAAGGAGATCTTACGTCTTAGAGACAGCTCTGGCCAGCCTGGCTGGGGGGCTGAGACAGTGGCAGGACCAGTTACATGGCTGGGCAACCTGGAACTCTGATGGCTGCGCCTGGGTCAGGGGTCCTGTCGCTGAGGAGAAAGGGTCAGCCCTACTGGCGCCCCATTGAATGGACCCCACGCAAATGAGGGCTTTGTTCTCAGACGGACTGATGGGAAAACTTGCTGTGAAAACACAGCTACAAACATCAAGGACCAGGAGAGCAGTGGCCTTCATGCCTCTCAAGATGTTGAAACATGAGCAGTACAAAGACTTCAACTCTGCTTTTCTCTCCTGTTCAGTGACTCTGGGTTTGATCACTGTTGTGTCATCTCTAGCTTGTGGCGCACATGGATTTGCACGTGGATTTGCCTAAATTCTGACACTCGGTTGTAGAATACCACATTCCACCTTGGCTAATAGCATATCCAACATCTTCTCCTTTGATCTAGTCAGTAAACAATAGGATATTTCATAATAACGCCTGAGAAAAATCATCAATTCGTTGCATCTGGCATTACAGATTGAACATATTCATGTGTTAAGCCAACAGGTAATTTCCCTGCCTTTTCAGGTTTATCCGATATGAAATCAATATCAAGGTAAATAATTCCTTAGCAACTGTTGCAAATCTTACTGGCTCCCGGAGTCCTCCCAGAGCCTGTTCCCTTCCTCTACCCATACCTGCTCATGTGGACACGTGCCTAAACACACACACACATACCTGCTCATGTGGACACGTGCCTAAACACACACACACATACCTGCTCATGTGGACACGTGCCTAAACACACACACACATACCTGCTCATGTGGACACGTGCCTAAACACACACACACATACCTGCTCATGTGGACACGTGCCTAAACACACACACACATACCTGCTCATGTGGACACGTGCCTAAACATACACACATACCCCTGTACACAGGGACACATGCATAAACATGCACACCTCTCCTGTACACAGGTACACATGCCTAAACACACACACACATACCTGCTCATGTGGACACGTGCCTAAACACACACACATACCCCTGTACACAGGGACATATGCATAAACATGCACACCTCTCCTGTACACAGGTACACATGCCTAAACACACACACACACACATACCTGCTCATGTGGACACGTGCCTAAACACACACACATACCCTTGTACACAGGGACATATGCCTAAACACACACACATACCCCTGTACACAGGGACACATGCATAAACATGCACACCTCTCCTGTACACAGGTACACATGCCTAAACACACACACATACCTGCTCATGTGGACACGTGCCTAAACACACACACATACCCCTGTACACAGGGACACATGCATAAACATGCACACCTCTCCTGTACACAGGTACACATGCCTAAACACACACACCCCCCTGTACACAGGGACACAGGCATTAACACACACACATACCCCTGTACACAGGGATACATGCATAAACATGCACACCTCTCCTGTACACAGGTACACATGCCTAAACACACACACCCCCCTGTACACAGGGACACAGGCATTAACACACACACATACCCCTGTACACAGGGACACATGCATAAACATGCACACCTCTCCTGTACACAGGTACACATGCCTAAACACACACACCCCCCTGTACACGGGGACACAGGCATTAACACACACACATACCCCTGTACACAGGGATACATGCATAAACATGCACACCTCTCCTGTACACAGGTACACATGCCTAAACACACACACCCCCCTGTACACAGGGACACAGGCATTAACACACACACATACCCCTGTACACAGGGACACATGCATAAACATGCACACCTCTCCTGTACACAGGTACACATGCCTAAACACACACACCCCCCTGTACACGGGGACACAGGCATTAACACACACACATACCCCTGTACACAGGGACACATGCATAAACATGCACACCTCTCCTGTACACAGGTACACATGCCTAAACACACATACACCTATACAGGGGGACACAGGCATTAACACACACACATACCCCGTACACAGGGACACATGCATAAACGCACACCTCTCCTGTACACAGGTACACATGCCTAAACACACATACACCTATACAGGGGGACACAGGCATTAACACACACACATACCCCTGTACACAGGGACACATGCATAAACATGCACACCTCTCCTGTACACAAGGATACATGCATAAACACACACCCCCGTACATGGAGACACATGCATAGACACACACCCCTGTACATGGGATGCATGCATGAACACGCACACACCCCTGTACACAGGGACACGTCTATAAACACAAACACATACCCTGTATACAGGGGCGCGTGCATAAACACACACCCCTGCACATGGGGATGCAGGCAGAAACACACACACACCTGCACTCCTATGTAAGTGAAACTTGAAATAGATTTCACAGTGTTTATGTCTTCCTAACACATTTTGTTTCCTAATCCTGCAATGCTGTGATTTTTTCCCCTCCTTTTAACAGAAGAGATGGGTTTCCCTTCCCCTGCCCGTGAGCTGGATTAATAGTTAATGATGGCTTGGGAGGAGGAACAAAGTCTGTGGGGTGTGATCAGAGATTAGTCTTTTAAAACACAGCTAAACATTTTGTCCTCGGTTTAGCTGCTCACTAGGCTCCTGCTGGGCCTCCTGCAGAGACTGTGGTGCTGGAGTTCAGATCTGACTCCCTGCCCTGGGCAGTGGAGCCAAGATACCTGGTGGCTGGGCAGACATGGCTGATGCCTAGGATGGGTGGCCTTCTTGTGCTGGAGCCTTGGGCGGCCCTGATGGTGGCATGGGCTGTAATTCTCAGGGGTTGTGCTTCACTCTCATTCCTGAGAATGAAGGCATGGGCCAGCAGATGAAGGCAGATCAGACAGGGTGGCCATGAGGATGTTCTGGTGGCGAAGTCACTGGGGGAGCCCTGGGCAGGCCTCTGGCTAGCTGGGTGGCTTGGAGGAGAGGCATTAACTTTCCAGGGACAGGAACCCCATCTCTTCCTAGAAGGAGCATATTGGCAGAAGCTGCATGAAACAGGCCTGGAACCTGCAACCTAAAAGAACCCTGGAGGGGGTTCAGGGCTTGGATGTGGCTGTGGTGGCATTCACAGTACCTGTGGGGCAGGGAGGTTTTGTGACTCATGTTCCCTCACTACTGGACCCCTCTAGACCTGGGCTCTGCAAAGGACATGGGACATCTTTCAGGCAGTGCAGCCTGAGAGGAGCAGAAGTTCTCTCCATTCTGGGTCTGAAGTCCAGACAAAGAGGACTGGGCCACCATGTCATTGGCGAGCTTGCAGCAGCCAGGAGGGATGAGAGGATGGTGCCACAGGGCGCTATGGATTCTTCGGTTAAAAGCAAGAGAACCCAGCTCTGGCCCCTAAAGCAAAAAGGGTGTTCTCTGGCAGGGAGCTGGCAGGAGGCTGGGAAGGCTCCTCAGGGTGCAGGAAGCAGGAAGCTGGGGCTCTCCCAGCAGGGCCCCCAGACAGGGCGCGACACCACTGTTTTCGGGAGACAATTCCACAGCCTGTTTTGGAATATACCTGGGAAGGAGGGTTTGACTTTCTCCAGTGGGGAGGAAGCGATGCCCCTGAGGAACAGTCAGTGCCGCTGGGAGGGCGCGGAGGGCTGGCAGCCCGAAGCCCCTGGTGTCCACCCAGCACACCTTTGAAACGCCCTCTTTCAGGTCCTTCTGGAAGGGATTACGTTCCAGGGATCCTTTGTTATATTTGTCCCCCTGAATTTTGCCATGAACTCACAGTAGGCGTGGCCTGAGATGCGGAGTGTCCCACTCCTCATGGAGTATCTGGAACAAAGCTATTCCCACAGCCCTCCACACTCCCAGCATCTCCATGGAGCCAGCACAGCGGCCTGGCTAGCCCTCATTTGCTGAAATGGCAACACTGGTGTGGCCTGCTGATGCCTGGCTCATCAACAGCATGCCCTCTGCTTGTACTTTGCCACAACCAAGATGACCTGACCACAGAAAGGTGGCCATGGGCCCAGAAGGAAGCCCCGGCAGGCCCATCTCATCTCTGGGCATTGGCACTCTCCAGTACAGCTCTCCCAGGTTGGACTTTCCGAAAAGGCTGACGTCCGCTCCTTGCTGTCTTCGTCACTATCTACCACGTTCAAAGAGGAAAACATGCAGCCAGCGCTGTGTGATGTGGGCTGAGCCTTTTGGCATTCTCTGTTTCCTCCTCTTTAAAATGAAGACTCTCAAAGGTGAGGGGTAGATACTGTACATTACTCATCCACTCACCCAATCACTCATTCACCACCCAGCATTAACTCGCCCACTCACCTGCCCATTTCTTACCTAGTCACCCACCCACCTACCCAGACATTAACTCACCCACTCACCTGTCCACTTACTCATCCAGTCACCCACCCACCCAATCACTCACTCATTCACCCAATCACTCACTCACCCACTCAGCCACTCATTCACTTACCCACCCACCTAATTAACTTACTCACCCACCGACTCACTCACTCCTCATTCACCCTGTCACTCATCACTTACCACTCACTCATTCACTCACCCACTAATTCACAAATTCACCTGCCCACTAATTCACTCACTCATCTACTCACTCACTCACCCACTCACTCACCACCCACTCACCTACCCACTTACCTACCACCCACTCACTCCTCATGCATTACTCACTCATCCACTTACCCACTCACCCACTCATCCACTCACCACTCACTTACTCATCCATCCACTTATTCACTCATTCACTCACCTACTCACTCGCTCACTCACCCACTAACCCACTCACCCACTTATTCACCTGCTAATTCACTCCCCAACTTACCCACTCATTCACTCATCCACTCACTCATCTACTCACCTACTCATTCACTCACCCACTCATCTCACCCACTCATTCACTCACCCACTCATCTCACCCACTCATCTACTCACCCACTCATTCACTCACCCACTTACCCACTTATTCACCTGCTCATTCACTCACCAACTTATCCACTCATTCACTCACCCACTCACTCATCTACTCACCTACTCATTCACTCACCCACTCATCTCACCCACTCATCTACTCACCCACTCATTCACTCACCCACTCACCCACTTATTCACCAGCTCATTCACTTGCCAACTTATTCACTCATTCACTCACCTACTCACTCATCTATTCACCCACTCATTCACTCACTTCACTCACCCACTTATTCACCCACCCACTCACTCATCCACTCACACACTCACCCACTTATTTACTCATTCACTCACCTATCCACCTACTCATTCATTCAGCCAGTAATTCACTCACCCATGTAGTCACCCACTCATTCACTCATACATGCATTCACTCACCTACTCATCTCACTCATTTGCCCATTTATTTATTCACTCACCCACTCACTCGCCCACCCACCCAGTCACCCACTCTCTCAGCCACTAATTCACTCACTCACTCCGGGTCGCCTCAGCACTTCTGGCAGAGTGCCATGGATAGAGGGATGATTGAAGGATATAGAAATTTACAGGATTATCAAGCAATCTAGTCCCACTGGAGAAGAAGAAATGTAAAACTCTGTTTCTGAGCAATAACAAATATAATTTAAGTTCATCCATTGATTCAGTGGTTGGATAATTAACTAACATGACTTCTGGAGGTACAGATGAAAATAAATAGGCACAATCTATCATATGTCATCATTGCACCTAAAATATAGATGGAAGGATTTCGTTCCTGCCAACAGATTATGAAACAAAACAGATCTTAAATCACTGGCCTCTATTTGAACTTAAAATATTTTTAATTTTAAAAGTGTTTAAACTAGTAACTTTCATAAGTGAGGTTGTAACAGTCTGACAAAATGGAGGAGTCACTGAGCTGGACAAATATTTTCCTAATGGTTTTGCTTTTTTCATTCCTTTAAATATCAAGTAATAATATTTTTAATGTTTTTGTAAACATGAGATGTTTTAATGCTTGAAAAATTGTATCTCATAAATAAGCTTTATTATCTGTCAAAAAGGATGAAAATATAACTTTACATTTCTGTTTTAAAGTAATTTTAGTGCCTATTAGCTATAAAGTAACAGTTATATATAATTTAGAGTATGTAGTCACTCGAAACAACTTGACATTTTCACACAAACACAGAACCATAATCATAGTCTTGGGATTTCATTGGAAGTATGCACCACTACAGGATATTAAAATAACTTATGGGGCACTGTAATTCTTGTTTTGTATTTGTCCAAGTAGTTGTGAAGCAGGCTATAAAGTAGTAAAATAAAAACCTAAGCTCCAACTCCAGCTAAGCTGCGTTCTTAAAGTTATAGCCGTCTTTTCAAATTAAGTGTGATTAACCTGGCTGACATTTCTTGGTGTCATCTTTGACTTTTTCTTTCTTAATGATGTTTTCTGTTTTGGTGACAAATTCTATTTATCTTAGCTTATTATCTGAGGCAGTATAATTGCTTCCCGAAGATAAAAACGCTGATTGTGTGTAGTTGCAATTCTGCTCTGTAATTGACAAAAGGTACATTACTTGTTGCTTTTCAGGGGGTATGGACGTGAAAGAAATTTTTGCTCTGGCTTAAACGAACAAAAGCTGAATTCTTGATGGTGGTTTTGTCTACTGTTTTAATTTGAGTGTACAGATAAGAATCACGAGTCAACCAGTGTGAGGCTGAAATTGTTTAGCAAATGGCAATGCATGTACGGGCTGTGCGTGAAAATGAGACTGAGTATTCAATCATGTTCCGCTGGCTTAAAGGACAGATAATTTGGAAACAGGCTGGTTTCAAGGATATCTTTGAGGGATCTGTGAGAGGAGTATTTTGTGAATATTGTAAACCAGATGTAAGGACAATATTTAACATACTTAAGAGAAAAAAAACCATTTACCGCATCATTTATAGAGCAGACACATAATTACGCTTGCCTCATTAAAACAGGCCCAACATTATCCTCTTTCTGGCAATGCATATCACCGTATGCCCTTGAATAGAATGAAAAGGCATTTCTTTAAAATATTCCTTAATTGTACTTTTGCATTAATTTTGATTGGCCTTTTGCCCATTGGTGAGGTCTCCCAGTATCGTGCGTAGCAGCAACACAATAGATGAAAATTCATCCGTGATAATGAACTCTATAGTTAAATATTATTCCTGAGAGAAAGGCCAAGGAAAAAATAATTTTTGTGTGGTTGTAGATGGGCACCATTTATAATCTACATATTGCAATTAAAACCACTCAAGGATTTGATTTCCGTTAATTTTAATTGAAGTGGTATGCGGGTAGGGATTAGGTGAGTGCACAGATGTGCACAAAAATTAATATGAACCCGGAGAAATGTCTTTTCTCCATAAAAGGACTGACCAAATGTTCACAGATGGAATCTGAGAGGACTCTTATTGAATGAACCAGTAGGGCTCACTTGGGTCATTTTGGTAGCAATTCCATCTATCTTATGTTGGGAAAGATATACCCCTTTCTTCTTCTTTATAAATTTATTCTCATGCCTGATTAGTTAATGTCTTTAATTTGCATCAATGCACCTAAATGAAAGTAAAAACAAATTAGCCCAATAAATGTACTTTATAGATGATGGTTTAAGGAGGTCGACAATTCTCGGCTAACAGATATTAATCAGGAATATTAACCACCGACGTCTCTGGGCTCAGCTGACATGTTGGGGACAAAAGTAAAACGGAAAAGAAAAGAAGGGGACGCAGTGTGAGGAGGTGCTTAGAACTTTTCAAATGGAAGAAGTAATGAGGAATTTGGAACTGCAAGGTAAGAAAGCTCTAAATAAATCGTTCTACTATAAGGACACATGTACACGAATGTTCATTGCAGCACTGTTTACAATAGCGAAGACCTGGAACCAACCCAAATGCCCATCGATGATAGACTGGATTGGAAAAATGTGGCACATATACACCATGGAATATTATGCAGCAATCAGAAATGATGAGTTTGTGTCGTTTGTAGGGACATGGATGAATCTGGAGAACGTCATCCTCAGCAAACTGACACAAGAACAGAAAATGAAACACCGCATATTCTCACTCATAGGCGGGTGATGAAAAATGAGAACACATGGACACAGAAAGGGGAGTACTAAACACTGGGGTCTATTGGGGGGAAAAGGGGAGGGCCAGTGGGAGGGGGTGGTGGGGAGGGATAGCCTGGGGAGAAATGCCAAATGTGGGTGAAGGGGAGAAGGAAAGAAAAGCACAATGCCATGTGTGTTCCTACGCAACTGTCTTGCATGCTCTGCTCATGTACCCCAAAACCTAAAATCCAATAAAAAATTAAAAAAAATAAAAACAAAAAACAACACCTCCATGTAGTTCCTTCTGGTATTTCTGAAGACAAGTACAGTGAGTCTCACAACAGGTGTGCAATAAAAGGTTTTGAATAAACAAAAAGATGAATTGATTGCATTTAAAATTTTAACAGATTTCTCAATATCTTGAGATAAATAATACAGGGATGATATACAGGTTCAAAAGCACATCACCTTACATTGCAGTAATTTGTGATTTTACAGCATGATATCTCATTCTCTGCAGAATTTCACATAAAAGAGGCAAACCTGTAAATGAAAGTAAAACCCCACAGTAGCCAACACGAAATGATCTTAATTCTTACAGTGGATCCGATAGGAAAAAACATATCAAAAGCAAGCCTAACAAAGATTCTTATTAATAGCATTCTACAGGGAGACACATGTTCACACATTACATCTCCCCTTCCCTATTTCTATAATTCATTCATAAAGCCAATAAAACACTGACAACAGAGGCAGGTCCTTTGTCTTGATGAGGTTCCTGGGACAGCACTTGGAATGATACCCAGGTTGGGTGGAGGGTTTGAGGTCTGCCCTTTCCTTTTGCCCTGGGGCCACCCTGCCTTTGATGCTGGAAGAGTCCATTCGGTCCACAAGCAGGTAGCCTTACCTTAAAGAGAGAATCTATGTTGTGCCAATAATTTTTTTAAATGTGATTTTTTTCCTATCACTTAAAAATTCAACCATGAGCTCAGTCAGGGGTACATTCAGATTTGGAAAGAATGATATTGTCTAATAATAAAATTAAGCCCGAGACTTCTCTGCTTGCTGAGTTTCTCTTGCAGGCCTGGGGAAGGGAAGAAGGCTGTGTTTACATTTCAGTGACTGAAGACTCTGGGATAAACCTCCTCCCCTCCTGGCCAGTGCTCACGCTGTTGGGCTAATTAACTTATCTGTTAAATGTTATATTTTCTCATTCCAAAATACAGGCAGTTCTGGTAAATCTAGATATACCTGGCATAATTATAAAGAGTTTCAAATATCTGTTTTATGGATTCCACAATTCTCCCAAATGCTCAGGTTGAAATATTATTAACTTTGACATTGGGGTCTCGGGTGGTAAGTTCGACATTGGTGAAGAGGATGAATTAAATTCCAAAGGGATCATGGGAGTCAGAAAAATCCAAAAATGATACATAATTTCTAGCCATATATTTTACTAATTGGACGAATTTGATTTTCCCCCTGAAATTCCGTTACATACGAATGACCTGATGAAGACTCTCTTGACTTTTCTGCCATCTGCCAGGACGTGTGCAGTCCTCTTTCAAAACTCTAGGAAATGAACAAACCAATTTATTTCAAGCAAATCATCAGTAAATTCCAGTTCCGATTAGGTGAATGTGGGAGATTTATAGGAAACTCAGGCCGCTAGTGTAGCAGGCTCAGCCATCTCCTAAAAGCTGTGGTCCTTGACTTCCTTCTACAGGGGACTCACCTGGTTGATGATGTCGGATCTTCACTGTTCATCACTCTAGAGATGTAGCAATACCCCTTTATGTCAAGACAACATATCAGATTGTGAGTGAGACTAATATTAGTGACAACTTTTCATCTGCTCTGACTTATATACATAATCAGCATTTGCGAACTTCTGTCACTGTATAATTGATAACTTATGTGCAGCCGCCCTTCCCATCCAACATGACAGGTTACTTTGACACCAGATGGATCCCAGAGACATATAAATAGGGTTGGCTAAGCCCAGCCATGAGGCTAGGAAACTTACCCATAGCATCTCTGGTCTTCTCCCCAATTCTGCAAGAGAGGCAATATCATTTTTACTTTTTGACTGGATTAAGAACAGAAAGAGTCTCTTTCATGTGAGTGATGTATTATATTTCCTACTGTCTCTGGTCTAAAGATCCAGGCAAAGCAATTCTGAAATTTAGTACCAGCTCCTAAGAGACCTGTGCATTTTCTTTTCTCAGAAAAGAGGACAATCACATAAGTACATGCTATTCTACTCTTCTTTACTGTTGGAAATTCAGTTAAATGTATTGTTCAATGGCAATGTCACAGTTAAGATAAGCTAGGTTGTGCTGCTGAAACGAGAGCCCCCAAATCTCAGAGTCGAAAAACAAATAAGGTATATTTCTTGCTTTTGCTAATTGCTCATCTGACGTTGGCCAGGACCTAAGCTGACAAAGCTTCTCCTATATGGAACACTGTCGGCTCCTGTGTCACAGGGGAAAAGAGGGCGGGCTGAGGCACAGATTCACTCTTAAAACCTTCCTTGGGAATGACACATCACTTCTGCCAATATCCCATTGGTCAAAGCAACTCATGTGACCACAGCTAATTTAAAAGGTGGGGAAAGGTGCAATCCTGCTATATGCCTGGAATAAGAGAGAGCAAGAGTATTGTGAACAGCCCCGATGTCTGTGACAGGTAGGAAAGTCCTTGCCCCAGATTCCTGGTAGAATAACCTCTCCCTGTTCCCTGAGCTTCGAATCTTTGCTAGAAGTGATCTATTCCATATGAGATTCAGTGCTAGCAAATGCTTTATATTATGTCATATTTTGAAACTGTGCCACATAAAATATTAAGTGTTAATGACTAGAACGATAATGACATTCAGCCATCACTTTTCCATTCATTCTCACCTCAGGACACTTCTTGCTGCATTTCTGTACATGATACCCCTCTCATGTATGTGGCTTATTCCTAATTTTGTCCCCTAAAGCTGTTTTGCTTTGGTTTTGGTTCTCTAGGCTTGCCTGGGTGGATCATGTTCCAGTCACATAGCCACCTACCTTGGGACAAAGATGGAGCAATGTCCAGGGAAGGCACGACACCTGTGTCTAGAGCAGCGCGTGGCTAGAGAGCTTGGAGAGCTTGCTGAAAGCCTTAGGACCCTGGAGGGCAGAAGGTGGCCTCTCACCGGGGCACAGAAGGGCAAATGTGTGTTTAGCAAACAGCAATATCTTAGACTTGTAACAGTCTGTGCAATTTAACACCTTTCCACCAAAAGGTGGTTTTTAGGAAGCTGGAAACAGAGAGGCCAGCTAGGGGCTTTCTTCTTTCCTGTGTAGCAATTTTCCAGTAACCGCGTCACACTATTTTGTTATAATACACTCTAGATTTGGAAACATTATTTGCAGTTTTTTCTTTCTCCCTCTTTGTTGCCTTCCCCAAATAGGTCATAAGTGTCTCAAGGACAGAGACGCCATCCTTAGCTCTCCCAGCTCTTGCCGATCTGCAGCCTGGCATAGGCATGCATGCCCTGTTGAGTCAATGCTGTTTCCCGGTTCCTGTGTGCTTTCTTCAGTCTCACTGCGAGTGTGCCATGCTTCTCCTGGTCAGAGTCAGGAAGGGTTGAGAAAGCCGGGCACAACTTACTGTAAGTGTGCACCGTCCACAGTAGTGGACCCAGCACCAGAGGCCCAGCTAAGTGTGCTCTGGATGTCCTCCGGTGATGTTTGGGGGCAATTTTGGAAGGAAGCACTGCTCCTTCAGCAAACTCCCATGGCCATCCTCTTTCCTTTGCTCGGCAGGCAGAGGGGAGGTATGGTTCAGGAAGAAGAAACCACCGGTATGAAAAGTCCTAGAGGCCATGTGAACACACACACTCAAGGAAAATGTGGAGTGCTCTTCTCTGCAGGGACATGCACATGAGTGGAGATGGCAGTGTCCTGGGGAAAGGAAAGCAGCCCATGGACGTGAGTTGGGATCCCAGCTCCTCCACCTGCAAGCTGTGTGATGTGGGGCCAATTTCTTCACCTCTCTGTGCTTCACTTCCCTCACTTTTAAACTGGAAACCCTCCTAGGACATTCCTCCCAGTGTCCAGCCCAGAGTGCACACTCACTCAATGCAAGCTTTGGGTCTTCACTGTGCAGGGAACCCAGTGTGGCAGTGACGAATTCCCCTGGAAATGGGCTTCAGCAACCGGGGAGATGCTGAGCACTGGCCGGACAGACATGCAAGTCATGCAAACTGTTTGCTTTCTGAAAGTTTCCAACTGGCTTACAATTCCCAGAATTTTGTTGAGGTTAGGAATATTTGAAATTCGATGGTAAAGAAAATGCCACAAAAGTAAAATGTCTTGCTTCTTTTCCCTGTGTATAAAAGTAAGCTACCTTTATTGTAAAGCTTTTGAAAGTCAAAGAGAAGATAATAAGGCCACCCAGAAATCTATTCGGAATGGTTTGGGCACACCCTCCCAGTGCAGGTCGTGGCCACTGCTTCACCACATTGAAATGATAGGATTTGCTGTTTTCCAACCTGCCCTTGGCACTTGACAGTAGATTTGGATTATTTATCCATGTGAATGGACGTTCTCAACATGAATCTAAAAGGCGGAATAGATTCTAGTCTATCAGAGCAAAGTAACAAAATTCATTTAACTAGCCCCAATTGGACATTTAGGTCATGTAAAAATTTTTGCCATTACAAATTTCGTTGTGATGAACGTGAAGGTGCATAATTATTGGCAATTGCTTTTGCCTGTTCCCTTAGGAAGAATTCTTAGAAGTGGAATTCCCTGTTTAAAGGTTGTGCCCAATTTAAAACATTTTAGAAAATTGCATTTCAGAAAGATTACATGTAAAATAATGCTCCTATCAGCAGCGCCTGAAATTGCCCATTTCCCCTGTTCCTTACCCATGCCAGACGTTTTGTGTTCATTAAGTTTTGTAGACTTGATGTCATAGAAACGATGCTTTGTTGTTATTTGAATTTGCATTTCTTTGGTTACTAAGAGGTAGAACTTTTTATTACCGCATGTTGTTGGCTATTTGGCTTTCTCCTCTTGTGAATCATTTGTTTCTGGCCTTGGCCGCTTAATCAACTGAGGTATTTATTTTGCTTGTATTAATTTGTAAGAGTCTTTCGTAGATTAATGATATATTCTTATACACCTTGTGTTTGTTTCTATTATTTATCTCTCGTATATAACACGTGCATGTGTTTCAACTGGTCAAGGGATCTCTGTTTTTATCATTTTCTTTTGCTTCTGTGTTCCTAGCTCTATATTCTCCCAAGTTCAAATATATATTTTCTCTTCTTCCTTTTTTTTTTTTTTTTGAGATGGATTCTCACTCTGTCGCCCAGGCTGGAGTGCAGTGGCGTGCTCTCAGCTCACTGCAACCTCTGCCTCCCAGGTTCAAGCGATTCTCCTGTCTCAGCCTCCCGAGCAGCTGGGACTACAGGCATGTGCCACCAGGCCCAGTTTCACCATACTGGACAGGCTGGTCTCAAACTCCTGACCTCATGATCCACCCACTTCTGCCTCCCAAAGTGCTGGGAATATAGGCACCAGCCACCGTGACTGGCCTATTTACTTCTTCTTTTGTGGTTTTATATTTTATATTTAAAAGAGTCCATTGGGAATTAATTTTAATTAATTTTAATTTTAATTAATTCCTAATGGAGTCTTTTAAATATAAAATATAAAAAGTAAAACCACAAAAGAAGACATTTTCTGAGGAGAATTTGACTTAATTTTTTTCTAATTAATCTCTTGAACTTGAGCCATTTATTGATGTAGACTTTAACCTTTGTTTCAAAATATGACCTTTAACACGCTAAATTCTTGTTTTTGAAATGTCATAGCAATTTATTTTATTATACTTTAAATTCTCAGATGCATGTGCAGAGTGTGCAGGTTTGATACATAGGTATATACGTGCCATGGTGGTTTGCTGCCCCCATCTACCCGTCATCTCCCTTAGGTATTTCTCCTAATTCTATCCCTCCCCTAACGCCCTGCTCCCTGACAGGCCCCAGTGTGTGATGTTCCCCTCCCTGTGTCCATGTGTTCTCATCGTTCAGCCACATGCTAAATTCTTATACACACTCCCACTAATTTTTTCAGTTTCTCCCATTCTTTTTTAATTCTCCCATTCTTCCCCTTAGGTAATCAGATAATCAGTGCCAGCTACCAGTTTGGTTTGCATCTCTATCTATCTATCATCTATCTATCTATCATCTATCTATCTATCATCTATCTATCTATCATCTATCTATCTATCTATCTATCTATCTATCTATCTATCATCTATCTATCATCTATCTATCTATCTATCATCTATCTATCTATCATCTATCTATCTATCATCTATCTATCTATCTATCTATCTATCTATCTATCTATCTATCTATCTATCAAGTTACTCATCCATTCACATATCCAGAATATACACATTTTAGTATTGGTCTTGTTTTGTCTTATAAAAACAGAATATGATGCAACTTGATATTTTTTGAGTCATTTGCCCATGGATCCAGTGACCGTCTTGCCAGTGCCTCGCTGACTCAGCTGTGGTGGCTTTATAGCTCGTTTCCCCCTCTAGGAACACAAGTTTCATTTCAGACGCTTTCTGATTGTTCTTCTTTACTTATTTCCAAGGTTAATTTTAGAATCATTTTTATGAGAAAAAGTATCCCCTTTGGGGTACAAATGGAATTAAATGTATGAATTGGGTTGGGTAAGTTCGACAGATTATATCTATGATGTTATTATTTCCTGTCACTGGACATAATATGACTCCTGATCTTGTTTAAATATCCTTCTTTGGCTCTCCATGGATTTGGCAGTTAAATGTAAATATTTTTGTTAAAATAATTTTTTTGATATTCTAACTTTTTTCTTTCTATTGTGAATACAAGCTTTGTTATATTTTCTTTTTATTGTTCTTATATAGGAAAAGATAGAGTTTTTTGAACTGATTTTTATCTCACGATCTCTGACCTATGTAGTCAGCTGTAATAGTTACTCAGTTCGTTACTTTCTCTCCTATGACAGACAATCCATGAATAATGATTCTTTTGTGTCATATTTTCCAATATATGTTTCTATTTTTTTTTCTGGACTAAATTGAATTGAAAGATCAGTGTTTCTGATTTTGTTGGAAGTTTATTTGGGATTTTATCATTAAGTGCATGAGTGTACATGTTTATTATGTATACTAATAATTTTATTATGTACACATTTATTAAGCACACAAACGTACTTAATGATAAAATCCCAAATAAATTTATATCCTTTTATTTTTGTATATGCAGTGCATTTTAAGGCCACTTCTTGAAATGAATACATTATTTTTCTCTTTTGATCTATTAATATAATTGATTATATTACCAGATTTTCTGGAATTAAACC
Source organism: Callithrix jacchus (assembly GCF_049354715.1). Lineage (NCBI taxonomy): Eukaryota > Metazoa > Chordata > Mammalia > Primates > Cebidae > Callithrix > Callithrix jacchus. The sequence continues at coordinate 122,536,308 of NC_133513.1, read as the reverse complement.
ATCTTTGCCTTCCTGGATAACTTTTATTTGGTCATCTCTAAAATGTGTTCATTTTTTGATCTCATTTAGATTTTCAAACATATTATCACAGGTGTCTACAAAGAACGGTCTCTTACTGTTCCTTACATAGCCTTATTGGTATTGTCTCCTTTCTCCTTCCAAAAGTCATGCATTTCTTTTTCTCTATTTTACTGGCGCTTCGTATTTTTAATTTTTGTTATTAAATTAAAACGAGTAAAACAATCTAAAATTGTCTGAATAAAGAGTTTATTTTTCCCTACTCTCTCTCCATTCTCCCATTCTTCCTTTTAGGTAATCATAGAATCAGTGTTATTTAACAGTTTGGTTTGTATATCTAGCTGTCATCTGTCGATCTATCTCCTCATTCATCCATGCACATATCCAGAATATACACATTTTGGTATTGATCTTGTTTTGTCTTATGGAGACAGAATCACAATGCACTCGACACTTTTTAAGTAATGGTATATAGTGAACATCTCCCTGGGCTGATATATAATGTAGAACAACCGCTTATGATTCCATAATGTTTTATTATAGGATATTTAATTTAAGCTCTACTGATGGTTGGTTCCAGTATTTTATTTTTCAAATAATGTGGCACAATTATACAGATAAATATGCATGCTGAAATTTTTATTGTATAGGGTAAATTTCCAGAAGGAAACATGTCTGGTTAAGAGAAAATATGTATTTAACCTTTTATAGACAACGCTAGTTTATTTCATTTTAAGTTTGTAACGATTCATTGTCTTAACTGCACCGCATGAGAATGTCCTTTTCCTAATGTTCTTGCTAGCACTTAATGTTACTGATGCTTATAATTTTCGCCAGGCGTAAAACGAACGATAGCTCTTCACTGCTTCAATCTGCATGTCTTTGACCACACAGTTATTGATAATTTTCTGAATTTTCTTTTCTTCTTCCACTGGCAGTGTAGAAGTCTGTCCATTTCTTTTTTGACTTATTTACTCTTCTACCTAGACATGTGCAGAAGTTCTCAGTGATTTAGGGACACAGGTAAATTTGTCTATTATATGTGTAGTCAAGAAGGTTATCATTTGTCTTTTTACATTGCTTGTGGTGTCATATGGCATCCGGTTATTAAAAGCATTTACGAGGTGAGCTATCTCCCTTTTTTTTGTATTTCCTTTGGTACTTGGGCAAGTTTCTCCATCCTCACTGCTATTCAAATATTATCTTAAAATTTAGTGTAACGTTGGATATGTGGGTTTATTATCAAATGAAAGTGGCCAAATTGATCTAGTTACCCTATATCTTTTTTTTTTTTTTGAGACAGAGTCTAGCTCTGTCGCCAGGCTAGAGTGCAGCGGCAAGATCTTGGCTCACCTCAACCTCCTCCTTCTGGGTTCAAACAATTCTCCTGCCTCAGCCTTCCGAGTAGCTGGGATTACAGGCACGTGCCATTCGCACTTGGCTAATTTTTATAGTTTTAGGAGAGACATGGTTTCACCATATTGGCCAGGCTGGTCTCAAACCCTGATCTCAAGTGATCTGTCTGCCTAGGCCTCCCAAAGTGCTGGGATTACAGGCGTGAACCACTGTACCTGGCCTCCCCACATAATTTTTACTTAAATTTTAGATGGATTACAATTTTATAAATAAAAATGGTATTGGCAAAGTAGAATTGGGCTTACTATATTGATTTTTTCCATTTTAATTCATTGGAATCTGATTTATTTAGTATACTGGGTATTTGCTCTGATTTCCTCTTGTTTCTAAGTGAAAGGATTAGTTCAACAGTTTTTATGTTTTGTTAATAAATAAGTTGGTAGAATAATGATTTGCCCTCAGAATTGCTTCACCAACAAAAGAAAGCAACATAAGGCATAGCACTGTTTGGATGTGTTGCTTTAGAAAAGGCTGAAATGTGAGCTGTACATGTTTTTGCTTGTAGTGCTTTTAATCAACTCTACCGTATTTTGTGAATGTATGTCTGTTGCCCTCTTTTCTTCTTAATTTGAATTACTTCCATCCTTATGGCCACATTGTGACTTTTGATGGAAAAATTATTTAATGCTCCAAATTATGAATTAAATTCAATCTAGCTGAAAAAAATTATTGCTTCACCAACAACATCTAAGTTGGCTGGTCCTATTTGTAGGACACAACTTTGTTTCCCTCACCATATTGATTCTGGTCCCAGTCTGGTATTCCATGTTCCAAAGACGACTTGGAGGCCACCTGTCATTGCTGTCTTATGTAGACAAACTCTGGGTCATCCAGAGAAAGGCAGGGTGTGCTTTCTTCCTCTTTTCAAATTTTCATCACTTGCTAGAGGATATATAAATATGCCTCTCACTGATGGCTTTTACATTAAGCACCGTGAACTTTCTCATCAGCAAAGCCAGATCATTGTTGCTGCTTTAGTTAGAAAGGGCAACATGTGACAACTTACGTTCTTTGGAGAGATAAGAGATCCCTTCTAGACCACCAGTTAATTTTTGTGTGTTTAGACTGTTATCTGTGCTCATTTATCATGCTCATTTCTTTCTTCATTTTCTTTTCTTTGTCCTTTTTCTCTCTATTCAAAAGAGAATCTCAAATATGTATGCCATATTAAGGTCATGTATTCTGTGGTTCACTGTCTACAACATGGTTTAAATCCTGTTGCACTTTTGATCTTTTGTATCCCTTTCTTCACTCATTTCTCTCTCCTTTTGCATCTTCTCCTTTCATATTCTTATTTTTTTTGAGACTGAGTCTCACTCTGTCATCCAGGCTTGAGTGCGGTGGAGCAGTCTTGGCTCACTGCAACCTCTGCCTCCTGGGTTCAAGCAATTCTCCTGTCTCAGCCTCTTGAGTAGCTGGGATTACAGGTGTGCACCACCACATCTGGCTAATTTTTGTATTTTTAGTAGAGACAGCGTTTCACTATGTTGGCCAGGCTGATTTTGAACTCCGGACCTCAAGTGGTCCACCTCCCTCGGCCTCCCAAAGTGCTGGGATTACAGACCGCGCCCAGCCCAGTCATGTGTTTAAAACACCTAGAACCCTACCTGATAGATAGCAGGTGCAAAATATTTTTTCTTCTCTTCTAACCCACTCCTTTTATCTTTATGTGGGAAAGGCAGGCTTGCTGTTTTTCTTTGGATTGCTCATAACTAGAGAGGCAGAAGGAAATGCTCCGTCTGTGGAAACGTGTCGGCACTGGTGGTGTGCAGGTGTCCAGGGTACACATTCTAATTCCAATAACTCATTATTCTACTGACTGTAGAAAACACCTATGTAACCATGCTAGATCAATCAATAAATCTGAAATCGTCACGGAGAACAGCAATAATCTTATACATTTTGTTAGGAGGTACAAGAGAGAATAAAGCAAACAATTCTGAATTTTAACATGAAGAAGTTTCAAGACATTGAAACCCAGGGTTAGTTTCATGTAAGTAACAGATGAGTGTACCAATCGAGTGGGTGAGTGCTGAGAACAGAAAATTATGCAGACCCATTGTCAGCTGAAATACGGTAAGAGTGTCCGTGTTTTTAAAGCTATGGTGTTATAGTTCTTAAAGGCAGCGGTTAGATAAAGAACAGGATGGAAGCAAGACCCAGTTCCCCTTGGGATTCCCGATGACAACGTAACAGATGACTCCAGATGACAGTGGAAGAGGGGGAATGGAAAGAAATTATATTAACAAACTGTTGTTGATGGTTATAATAAGATTTAAGCAACCAAATAACCGAACCTGAAAGACCAACATATTTTTCAAGATGATTTAGAAGGGTCCTAACATTGAGGATGTCACAGGCTGCAATTACGTCTGAACTCATTTTGGGAATGACTTCCTGGCATCAGCTGCACTGAGGGTGTTATCGCATGTCTTGATGAGGGCATTTTAGCACGCCACCGAAATTGGACTAAACTCCTCACAACGCATTATTGTTCTTCAGATGCATTTTCTCCATATTGTGATCACCGATTTGAATTAGATTTGCAGTTTTAAAAAAGTAATGGAGATTGCCGGTTTAAAAAAATTCCATGTGCTTAAAAAGAACCACATTTAGACAACTTGTGATTGTCCATGGGACAGATGCATCTGCGCCATTTCAAATAACACAAAGTAAAGAAGAATATTTAGAAAGCTTAAAACATATATTCATCTTATATTTTTAGATTCAAAGACATTAGAAAACAAAAATGTTGAATCACATTACTTTCTGGCTATTTTTCCTTCACAGAATGGCTATATCTATATTAAATTCCTAAATTTAGGAAAGGCATGTTTCTTTTATTCCCTTCAATGATAGCCTAAAAAATTCTTTCATTCTTAAGTTAGAAATGTTGCCTTGCCTTTTGATGAATATTTATTCTCATCAGCCTTAAAAATGTTGGGAATTATAAATTCCTAATATATTTCTAGGGTTGATCAAACTGTTCTAATTTATAAAATTAGATTTCTTTGAAATTCAGTGTCTAACCCTGTAGTTGTTGAAAATCAATTGTTTAGCTCAGGGCTTCTCATCTTTGGCACAACTGACATTTTCGACTCGGTAATTCTTTGTGCAGGGGCTGTCCTGTGCCTTGTAGGGTACTGAGCAGCTTCTCTGGCCCCTACCTACTAGACTCAAGTAGCCTCATGCCCATCCCCAAGTGTACCAACAAAAATGTCAGCAGGCATTGCCAAATGCACCCAGGAAGGACGAAACCACCCTGGCTGAGAACCACTGGGTTGACTCACTGATGCTTTCTACGGATTTCATTCCTCATGAAGTCAGTCCCCAGGTCTTTCTTTTCTTCGCTGCCTGAGTGTCAACAGTGTCTGAGGTTTGTGCCCCACTGTGTGGGGAGCCTTTCTGGACATTCTTTGCTGCCCCAAATATTTATGCCACTAATTTGATCTATAAGACTGTACTGATACAGATGAATACATAAATACATGAGGGGAAGAAGGACAGCTCTTCTTCACAGTTGATTGACAAGTAGAATGAATGCTGGTGATTTCCCAATCATCAGAGTAATGATTGGATTAGACATGAATCCTCAAATGAATGCTGAATTTAAGTGCAACTTTTGAGACTTTTACTTGATATAATTTCCAACCTATACAGAAGTTGCAAAGAACAGCCGAATTTACCCAGCATTGTTGTTGCCAACATTTTGCCCTATTCAACTCTTTCTGTCATGCTTATCTATAGGCACACATACACACACACACACACACACACACATGCATACACTTGCATATACATGTATACTAACACACGTGCACCCTATTCACACTCATGCATATATAGAAGCATACATAGATACACACATATTTTTTTGAATGCATTGAGAGTGATATCATGTTGCGTTTATTCCAAAATACCTTAAAAGTGTATTTTCTAAAAACGAGAAAATTCTGTTACATAGTCACCATATAATTAATGTTGACTGTAATGTTGATGCATTGTCCATTTTCAAATTTCATCAAGTGCACTAATTATGCTCTTTAGAGCTATCCATATTTTCCCAGAAGTTGGTTCTAGTATCTCAGTTGTAGCCTGGATAGTTCTGAATTGTTTCACAGCCTTTAAAAAAATCTTCTTGACCTTGACATTTTCAAAAAGCATAGACCAGCTATTTTGTAGAATGTTCTTCAGTCTGAGTCCTGTGGTTCTCTGAATGCTTGGGTTCAGATTTTGCATTTCAGGTAGGAATACTGCACAAGTCACAGGGGTCACTTCCCAGCGCTTCCTATTAGGGGAAACCATGAGGTCACTTTGTTCCAACATAGATGATAGTAACCTTGGCTATGTGGCTAGGAGGGGTTCACTGTAAATTTACTGTTTCTCTGATAGTAATAAGTAATTTGTGGGAAGATACTTTAAGACAGTATCAATATCCCGTTTTGCATCAAAGTTTCATCCATTAGTTTTAGCATCCATTTGAGGATTCATGCCTAATCCAATCATTACTATGATGATTGCGAAATCACCAGCATTTATTCTACTTGTCAATCAACTGTGAAGAGGAGCTGTCCTTCTTCCCCTTATTTATTTACAATTTCATCTATCTGAGTACGGACTTACGAATCAACCAGTTTTAGTCTTTTGCTGTCACTGTAATTCTGTGGTTCAAACTGCCTGGGTTTGGCCAACAGGAGCCCCTCCAAACTGGCTCTGTGTTGTATTGACATGTCTCCATCATTTTCTAAACACTTTATGACTTTCTGGCACAAAAGCTGTTCCAGGCTCAGCCCTGGAATCGGCCATGTGTCCAAAGATCCCTAGCTCTTTTTAGTGAAGATGGGTGTTTGAAAACCCCAGTTTGGGTGCTCAGTGCTGTAAGTGATCATTTGAAATATACTCAACCACAACGCTGGGGATGCACCAGATACAAATCATCAGAAAGAAAATATAGGGATTACTGTCTGTAATCCCAGCTACTCAGGAGGCTGAGGCAGGAGAATTGACTGAACCCAGGAGGGGAGGTTGTGGTGAGCTGAGATCGCACCATTGCACTCCAGCATGGGTAACAAGAGCGAAACTCCATCTTAAAAAAAAAAAAAAAGAAAGAAAGAAAAGAAAATACAGGATTCAATGGACCAGGGAGGGAGGTAATATGGAAATTGATTATCCCTTGAATTTGCCTGATGAATTGCCCGATGCAAATTTATTCACCTTCAGAGCTTCATTTGCAAGTGTACACAATCTGGAGAAACCGGTTGTGCCCTGTTTCTCACCAGAGTTGACTTGGAAATAGCATGACCAGGGAGCTCTGCCTTTCCAGTGGTGTTTGGAAAGCCATCACACTGGAGCCACCTTCTGTGCTGCTGAAAGGAGGAGTCGGTGGAGGCAACAGAAATGACAAAGTGCAGGGCAGCCCGAGCCTCCCTTGCCCAGCTCGGAGCCCCTTGAAATTGGCACGGTGATTGACTTCTTTGGGGGCTCAGAGCGTGGGGGGGAGAGGCCCAGCAGGAGCGCGAGCCTCACTAATTGCATTACGATTGCATGAGATATTGCAAGGTTTACTATGAACTCTTGGCTTCAGAACACAGGCTGGTGAGCTCCGGGAGCAGTTGGCAGCAGGAGAGGAAAAAACGACAATCATCTGAAGAGTCAGCGCGGAGCTGCAGCCAGAGCGTGCGCTCTTGGCCGGGCACTCCGACTTCTGGCTGAGGCGCGCGCTCAGCAGAAGAATCGCGACGGTTAAAATGTTGGCAGGTTCCAGGAGGTATCTTCTCCTTCTTTTGTCTGGTTTTGATTGCAATAGTTTGGGAAGCTGGCAAACAGTTTGGTTTTGTTCTGAATATATTGGCTAGGAGCCTAAGCCATTTCTTTCTTTTTAAGCTATTTGAACTTGGACCAATCAGCTAGTTCATCAAGATAATTTATCAAGCCAAAACCACAATTAAAAATACTAAGCTTACAAAACTGGCTTTGGATCTGATTATTAAACCACCTATTACAAATGGCCAAACTAGCAGATCGATGGCTTTTTTGAATGCTCTAGTTACAAAACCTTCTTAGTTATTTCAGACTATGAGGGTGCTGACCCTTTTAGATGGCGGCCCTAGAGATTCTAAATAAGAATTTAATTCAAGTTGACTGGGGAGTTTCCTAATGATCCCAAAACTTTTCTCTAAGCTGCAGAACTATTTAATATGACATTTCTAATAAATATACAGAGAACCCCTATTCAAGGGATAATCAATTTCCAAATTACCCCCCTCCCTGGTCCATTGAACCCTGTATTTTCTTTTTGATGATTTGTATCTGGTGCATACCCTTTCTACCATTGGGAGAAAGAGTCTCTCCTAGGAGGCACACAGCAACGTGCTGGCTGTTCCCACACCGAGTTGAACACCTGCATGATCTTTGGCCACATGCCATGGAAAACTCCAGAATAGCTGATCTTTCAGACCCAAATGAATGTCTCATCTCACTTGAACAAAGCTAGCTGATGTTCATAATGACCATGGTAAATTTAATATTGAATCTAAGTTAGACTAATATTTTAAATGTTTATTATAAGATGCAAAGCCAAGATTGACTCCATCTGTGCAAAAGTGTGAAGAAACTTGTGTCGGCCCATGATGACATTCTTTGATGACTTTGTGAACAGAAAAGTATCTTAAGGTCTTGCCAGTGAGCCAGATGCAGTCTTGTTGGGTTTATGTACATTTTGGGAAAGAAAATAAAAATCCTGATTATTGCAAAAATGAGAAATAACAATTAAGTTGGTAAAACCTCAGATAAACATCATTTTGTTGTTAACTTATTCATTTATTTAAAATATCTAATCAGAAAAAATTTACGTTCCACATCTCTACAGTGATGGCCCAGGGATAAAGAAGTATAAAAATAACACTGTGCTGGGATCTAAAATGCGTGCTGTTAATACAAATTTGATATTCACATAAGAGTTCTTGATTACCTGAAGTTGATATTACCTCTTTAGCTGTGTTACAACTGGCTCCAACTGAGTTAAAGAATTTTCTAGATGATCAATGCAGTAAACAGTTTGCCTCCAAAGAGACAAAATGCCAACGAAATAATTGCCTCATGGCACTTTATGTCAATTATTTCATTTGTATTTAATTAAAAGCAATCAAAACAGTTGGCTGAGACATAAAAATTCCCTTAGCTCTATAGTTTTTAAATTGCCATAAGTGTTTTGTTGCCAGGTGTATAGTTGGCCTTTTGAAATAATCTGGAATCTATTTTACAAGCAAACCATTGCTTCTAATATTTCCGTTGTTATTTCTTTGGGGAGACAACTTCCTATAGTTATTCGCTATGATTCATTAACATGGTGATAAGGCCAGCATTGGAGGCGAGTTCTCACATACCCAGTGGCCACAGGTGGCCTCTGCAGGGGAGCAGTTTGGGATGGATAGCCAGTGGCAGACCCTGGCGAGTGTGTTGGCATTGCTAAGAAGATAATATGGCTAAATGAGGCAACTGAACATTGGAGAAGAAGCATTAGATGAGAACAAAGAGTTTCCTCTACTGACCACACAGAGGACCACCGCCGGCAAGGTGTGCAGCTGCTTGAATACTTTTCACCAGTGTGAACAACTGAACGTTTGCCTTGTTTATTGAAAGTGACCTATTACAGCACTGAAAACCTGAGGTCATTTCCATCATGCTGTTTTCCTTTCCTTCATGTATTCCTCTTATCTAGGAGATCACATTTTGTGTCGGCAGAAGTAATGCTACCTCTGTGACAAACATCACCAGACTGTCCGTGGCTTCATATAATGTGAGTTTCTTTGAAAGAGTTCTGGCAATTTAGTCTGTTAAATGGGTATTTGAAATTAACCCCACCCCACAATTGCAGAAGAACCCCCGAAACAATACGGCACTCAGAGGGACTCACCCTGAAGAGGTGGGAGTGGTAACGCAGCCATGTTTCAGGTGTCCGCTAGGGGCCGGGAGGGCTATTCTTGCTTTCTTGTAAGCTTTGTGATCCTTAGCCATTTTTCAAAAAGTCCACGGTAGAAGAAGAAATGATCTCCGAGCCTACAGATATTGCACCTATTCCTCAGGTACAATATTAAGTAATCTGAAGTTACTTTAGAAAACGTCTCTTTTTTTTTCCCTTCTTTTTGTTGCATTTTAAAAGTAGCAATTTGAAATAGGCAAAACATGTGTGTCACATGCATGCTGCCCACAGAGCTTGAGCCTGTAAGAGACCCTGCTCCAAACCTGTCCCGCCGTTTGTGCTCCTCTGTAACCTCTGCCCCTCTCCTCACTCCAGGAGGTCCACTCTCCCCAAGGAAAGGAACTGGAATTTTAAAATTCATTTTTATTGGAAATGTATGCATTTTTGATAGTACATTATGTAGTTTTGTTTAACCTTGGGTTTATAAAAATGGTATCATTCCACATGCAGCCTTCTGGGGTCAACATTTTTTCATTTGTGATTGTATTTCAAGATTCATCTGTGTTGTAAGCGGTCATGGTCCGGTCGTGTAATTTCTGTACACTGTTCCATTATATGAATATGTGCCCATTTATAGGCCCCATTTTCCAAGCCATGGGCTGGAAGGTCATTTCCAGTTTGTCCAGCATGAAAAGTGTTTCTGTGGACATCCCTTCACGAGTCTCCTGTGCACTGTGGGAGAGTCTCTCTTGGCCCACACACAGGCATGTGACGGCTGGGTGGGGAGATCTTTTATACCTCATCCCCTCATGCCCCCTCTGATTTTCCTCTGCACTGGGATTCTTCTCTTTTTTCCTGCCTCTGGTCTTCTGCTCCCCAGAGGCACTCATGGGAAGGGCCCAGGTTCTCCTCCTTGGGGAAAGCCTTCTTCTTGTCTCCGCCTGGGAAGAGAGTGCTGACACTGGCCAGGTCAGGGGCACTTAGTTCACAAGTAGATGTGCTTGGGTCTGTTTCGTCTTCCAGACTTATCCTGGACCCTCATGGGCTCCGGAGGCAGGGTAGATAGGAGGGCTCTGTGCCTTCTGCCATGTGTTCGTCAGCAAGATTTTCAAGACAGGAGATTAGCTGGAAATGAGAGTAGCAGACAGAGAGCATAGATGGGTCACACTGGGCACTCAGGGGAGCAGCCTGGGGAGAGTTCTGATGGTAACAGGCTTTGCGTGTCATCATTTCAGAACTGATGGCTTTCACAACCTTTTTGGTACAGCTGAGAAAATAATCAGTTCCATCCCCGAAGTGGGCAGAGTCATTGTAGCAATAATAATAGGAGTAGCAGTGGTAGCAACAGCAAACTCGGATGGAGTCCTTACTAGGGGCCGTTGCTGTTCTGCATGCCCTTAAACAGGTGTGCCTTACCAATCTTAAACAGGTGTGCCTTACCAATCTTAAACAGGTGTGCCTTATCAATCTTAAACAGGTGTGCTTTACCAATCTTAAACAGGTGTGCCTTACCAATCTTAAACAGGTGTGCCTTACCAATCTTAAACAGGTGTGCCTTATCAACCTTAAACAGGTGTGCCTTACCAATCTTAAACAGGTGTGCCTTACCAATCTTAAACAGGTGTGCCTTACCAATCTTAAACAGGTGTGCCTTACCAATCTTAAACAGGTGTGCCTTATCAACCTTAAACAGGTGTGCCTTACCAATCTTAAACAGGTGTGCCTTACCAATCTTAAACAGGTGTGCCTTATCAACCTTAAACAGGTGTGCCTTACCAATCTTAAACAGGTGTGCCTTACCAATCTTAAACAGGTGTGCCTTACCAATCTTAAACAGGTGTGCCTTATCAACCTTAAACAGGTGTGCCTTACCAATCTTAAACAGGTGTGCCTTACCAACCTTAAACAGGTGTGCCTTACCAATCTTAAACAGGTGTGCCTTACCAATCTTAAACAGGTGTGCCTTACCAATCTTAAACAGGTGTGCCTTACCAATCTTAAACAGGTGTGCCTTACCAATCTTAAACAGGTATGCCTTACCAATCTTAAACAGGTGTGCTTTATCAATCTTAAACAGGTGTGCCTTATCAACCTTAAACAGGTGTGCCTTATCAACCTTAAACAGGTGTGCCTTATCAATCTTAAACAGGTATGCCTTACCAATCTTAAACAGGTATGCCTTACCAATCTTAAACAGGTGTGCCTTATCAATCTTAAACAGGTGTGCCTTATCAATCTTAAACAGGTGTGCCTTATCAATCTTAAACAGGTGTGCCTTACCAATCTTAAACAGGTGTGCCTTATCAATCTTAAACAGGTGTGCCTTACCAATCTTAAACAGGTGTGCCTTACCAATCTTAAACAGGTGTGCCTTACCAATCTTAAACAGGTGTGCCTTACCCATCTTAAACAGGTATGCCTTACCAATCTTAAACAGGTGTGCCTTACCAATCTTAAACAGGTGTGCCTTATCAATCTTAAACAGGTGTGCCTTATCAATCTTAAACAGGTGTGCCTTACCAATCTTAAACAGGTGTGCCTTACCAATCTTAAACAGGTATGCCTTATCAATCTTAAACAGGTGTGCCTTACCAATCTTAAACAGGTGTGCTTTATCAATCTTAAACAGGTGTGCCTTACCAATCTTAAACAGGTATGCCTTATCAATCTAAAACAACAGGTATGCCTTATCAATTGCACATCGCTTTGTTGAGCTTCACAGATACTTTTTTTTTTGTTTTTAACAAACTGAAACTTTGTGGCAACCCTGAGTTCATCAACTCTATCGGTGCCATTTTTCTAACACATGTTCTCTTCATGTTGTCTCTGTGTCACATTTTGGTAATCCTTACAGTATTTCAAACTTGTTACTATTACATCTGTGATGGTGGTCTGTGATCCATGACCTTTGATGTTACTATTGTAATTGTTTTGAGACATTGTGAACCCTGCCTAAATAAGATTGCTAACTGTATTAGTCTGTTCTCACACAGCTAATAAAGCATTCAAAAATCTGGAGACAACAGATGCTGGAGACGATGTGGCAAAATAGGAACACTTTTACACTGTTGGTGGGAGTGTAAATTAGTTCAACCATTGTGGAAGACAGTGTGGCAATTCCTCAAGGACCTAGAAATAGAAATTCCATTTGTCCCAGCAATCCCATTACTGGGTATATATCCAAAAGATTATAAATCGTTCTATTATAAGGACACATACACACGAATGTTCATTGCAACACTGTTTACAATAGCAAAGACTTGGAACCAACCCAAATGCCCATCGATGATAGACTGGACAGGGAAAATGTAGCACATGTATGCCATGGAATACTATGCAGCCATAAAAAAGGATGAGTTTGTACCTTTGTAGGGACATGGACGAACTTGGAAACCATCATTCTCAGCAAACTAACACAAGAACAGAAAATCAAACACCACATGTTCTCACTCATAGGTGGGTGTTGAACAATGAGAACACATGGACACAGGAAGGGAAGCATCACACACTAGGGTCTGTTGGGGGGAACTAGGGGAGGGACAGCAGGGAGTAGGGAGTTGGGGAGATATAACATAGGGATAAATGTCAGATACAGGTGATGGGGAGGAAGGCAGCAAACCACATTGCCTGTACGTACCTATGCATTGTATGTACCTATGCAACAATCTTGCATGTTCACATGTACACCAAAACCTAAAATGCAATAAAATATATATATATATTTTTTAAAAACCTGAGACTGGGTAATTTATAAAGAAAAAGAGGTTTAATGGACTTACAGTTCCACATGGCTGGGGAGGCCTCACAATCATGGCTTATGAAACCATCAGATCTCGTGAGAACTCACTCACTATCACGAGAACAGTATGTGGGAAACCACCCGCACTATTCAGTTATCTCCACCTGGCCATGCCCTTGATGCCTGGGGATTATTACAGTTCAAGGTAAGATTTGGGTGGGGACACAGAGCCAAAGCAAACCATATCATAAACATAGGAAGTGTGTGCATTCAGACTGCTCCACCACTCAGCCGTTCTCCATCCTTCTTCCTCTCCTTGTGCCTCCCTTTTTTCTGAGACAAAACAATATTGAAATTAGGGCAATTAATAACCCTGAAATGGTTTCTAAGTGTTCAAGTGAAAGGAAGAGTCACATATCTCTCACTTTAAATCAAAAGCTAGAAATGATTAAGCTAAATGAGGAAGGGAAGGTCCTCACTTCCCTTCCTGAAAGCTGGGCCTCTCTGTCAAACAGCCAAGTTGTGAATGCAAAGGAAAAGTTCTTGAAGGCAATTAAAAGTGCTACTCTACTGAACAACAACAACAAAAAACATGATAAGAAAGCCAAACAATCTTAATGTTAACATGGAAAATGTTTTAGTGGTCTGGATGGAAGATCAAACCAGCCAGAACATTCCCATAAGCCAAAGCTGAATCCAGAGGAAGCCTCTAACTCTCTTCAATTCCATACTGGCTGAGAGAGGTAAGAAAGTTTCAGAAGAAAAGTTTGAAGCTAGCAGAGGTTGTTTCATGAGGTTTAAGGAAAGACGTCACCTCCATAGCATAAAAGTGCAAAGTGAAGTAGCAAGTGCTGATGGAGAAGCTTCAGCAAATTATCCAGAATTGCCAGCTAAGAGTACTGATGAAGGTGTCTACACTAAATAACAGATTTTCAAGGTAGATGAAACAGCTTATACTGAAAGAAGATGCCATGAAGATCTTGTATAGCTAGAGAGAAAACCTCAGAGCCCAGCTTCAAAGTCCATTCTGACTTTCTTGTTAGGTGCTAAGGTAGCTGGTAACTTGAAATTGAAGCCAAATTTCATTTATTATTCTAAAAATCCTAAAGTTCTTAAGAACTATGCTACTTCTACTCTGCCTGTACTCTATAACTGGAAGAAAAATGCCTGGATGACAGAACATCTGTTTGTAGCATAGTTTACTGAATATTTTAAGCCCACTATTGAGACCTACTGCTCAGAAAAAGATTCCTTTCAAAATATTACTGCACATTGACAATGCACCTGGTCACACAAGAGCTCTGATGAAGATGCACAAGGAGATGAATGTTGTTTGCATGCTGCTGATACAACATCCGTCCTGTAGTCCATAAACCAAGGAGTAATTTTAACTTTCAAATCTTGTTGGCCAGTCATGGTGACTCATGCCTGTAATCCCAGAACTTTGGGAGGCTGAGGCAGGTGGGTCATGAGATGAAACTCCATCTCTACTACAAATACAAAGATTAGCTGGGCATAGTGGTGCTCACCTGTAATCCCAGCTACTTAGGAGGCTAAGGCAGGAGAATCACTTGAACCTGGGAGGTGGAGGTTGCAGTGAGGCAAGATTGTGCCACTGTACTCCAGCCTGGATGACAGAGTGAGACTCCATCTCAAAAAAACAAACAAACAAACAAAAAAACTCATTATGTAGGAAATACGTTTTATAAAGCTATATCTTCCATAGATAGTGACTAACCCAATGCAGCTGGGCAAAGTAAATGGAAAACCTTCTGGAAAGGATTTACCATTCTAGATCCCAGTAAGGACATTCATGATTCATGGGAGAAGGTCGAAATATCAACATATTTGAAACAGGAGTTTGGATGATTCCAGCCCCCACGGATCACTATGAGGTGTTCAAGGATTCAGTGCAGGGAGTAGCGGCAGATGTGGTGGAAATAATAGCAGGAGAAGAATTGGAAACGGAAGCCTGCAGATGTGGCTGAATCGCTGCAATCTCATGATGAAACTGGAGGGGGTGAGGAGTTGCTTCTTACGGATAGATGAGCAAAGAAAGTGGTTTCTTCAGACAATATATTTTTAGTTAAAAAGCTTTGGACGTTTAAATGACAATGGAGGATTTAGAACATTACATACACGTAGCTGATAAATCAGTGTCAGGGTTTGAGGGGCTTGGCTCCAGTTTTTAAAGAGCTTCTATTGTGGGTAAAATGCTATCAAGCAGCATTGCATGCTGCAGCAAACTCACGGAGGAAAGAGTCCATGCGGTAAACTTCATTGTTGTCTATTTTGAGAAACTGCCACAGTCACCCCAAGTTTCAATAAACACCATCCTAATTAGTCAGCAGACATCAACATCAAGGCAAGACCCTCAACTAACGAAAAGATTATGACTTGCTGATGGCTCATGCTCTTGAACATTTTTTAGCAATAAGGTATTTTTTTATGTTTTAGAGACAGGCTCTGCCTCAGTCACCCAGGCGGGAGTATAGCGGCATAAAAGTAGCTCACTGTAGCCTAGAACTTCTGAGCCCAAGTGCTTCTCCTGCCTTAGCCTCCTGAGTAGCTGGGACTACAGGCACAGGCCAGCACTCATGGATAATTTTTTGTTTTGATTGTTTTTGTAGAGATAGGTCCTTACTATGTTGCTCAGGCTGATCTTGAGCTCCTGGCCTCAAGCGATCTTCTTGCCTTGGCCTCCCAAAGTGCTGGGATTCTAGGCATGCCCAACCTTAGAGAATTTTAAAAATGAAGACATGTACATTGTTTTTGTAGATATCATGCTATTACATGCTTAATAGACCCCTGTGTAGTGTAAACACAGCTTGATATGCACTGGGAAACCAAAAAATCCATATGACCCAACTTACTGTGATATTAGCTCACTTTATGGCAGAGGCCTGGAACCAAACTCACAGCGTCTTCTTGGTACACCTGTTGTGATGGTTAATATTGAGTGTCAACTTGGTTGGGTTGAAGGATGCAAAGTCGTTTTTCTGGGTGTGTCTGTGAGGGTGTTTCCAATGGAGGTTAATGTTTGAGTCAGTGGACGGGGAGAGGCAGACCCACCCTCATTCTGAGCAGGCTGTTTGAGTCAGTGGACGGGGAGAGGCAGACCCACCCTCATTCTGAGCAGGCTGTTTGAGTCAGTGGACGGGGAGAGGCAGACCCACCCTCATTCTGAGCAGGCTGTCAGCACAGCCAGAACAAAGCAGGCAGAAGAACGTGGAAGGACTGGACTGGCTGAGTCTTCTAGACTTCAGCTTTTTCCTGTGCTGGATGCTTCCTGTCCTCGAACATTGGACTCCACGTTCTTCAGCCTTGGGACTCTTGAACTTACACCAGTCCTTTGCCAGGGGCTCTTGGACCTTTGGCCACAGGCTGAAGGCTGCACTGTCAGCTTCCCTGCTGTGGAGGTTTTGGGGCTTAGACTGGCTTTCTTGCTCCTCAGCTTGCAGATGGCCTATTGTGAGACTTGTGATCCCGTGAGTGCATTCTCCGAATAAACTCCCCTTCATATATACATCTGTCCTATTAGTCCTGCCCCTTTAGAGAACCCTGACTAACACACCTATGTATGTATTCTTTAACCTCGCAGCAGTCCTGTGAGGCAGGTACTACTAGTGTTCTCCCAAGGAGAAGGGCTACTGAGAGTGGGTAAGCCACCCACCATCACACAGCCCGTAAGGAGAAGGACTGGGGTTCAGCCTCGGCTCCCTCCTTCATGGTCTGTACTCCATCATGACCCCGATTGCCCTTCCTGCATCACTAACCAATCATACAGGTGTATTCGTATTCACCGAGCCCAAAGGAATGCAAAGAGCGTGAGACACTCTCCCTGTCTTCAAGGGACTTAGAGCTGACAACCCAAAGCCCTAACTTCTGGTGGTGAATGAGACCTGCAGGGAACAAGATTCATTCCTCCAGAGGAAGAGGTGGTGTTCCCCTCCTAGGCTGGCTGCTCAGTGTCAGGGAGGTGGTGGCGTTCCCCTCTCTGAAGGAGGGAGTGGGGTGTGAGTGGTTGAGTCCTGAACTCTTCCTGCTGTGGCTGGTCTTGCCCAGAGCCTTGGTGTGTCTCATGAAGGGGCACCCCTCTTCCCAGCACCCCATTGCGGCAGAGCATGTTGGGTGACCTGAGCTACCTTTTCTTTGACCCTTCCAGTTTAGCTTGCAGGTCCAGACTGTGTTTTAGGATCAAAGCAATAGCATTTGAAGGTTTTCTGAACAATGTAACTTGTTCTTCTCACCACTTTAGGAAGGAGACAGGTGTTTCCCTCTGCCAGAGAAATGTTTCCAAGATGTTTTTCCTCCAAGGGAGCTGAAGAAGGCCCCAGGAATGCATGGAAACAAAGGAAAAAAAGACTCAGAAGACAAGGGAAAACAAAATGGTGTACGAAAAAATGTTAGAACTACTCAAATGAAATTTTAGAGAGCTGTAGACCTGGTGGTGTCATGAGGGCACCATTAATGCCAAACCTGCCACTTGACACAGAGGAAATTTCAAGCAACTTAGCTGAGGTCACCTGCATTTTCTACCTCACATTCATTCCGGATTTATTTGCTTTTTGCTACCCTTTCTGCAAAGCTTCTTGTGTAGAGGTTTCAATACAATTTTCAAAAATATAATAAGTAAACTAATAAAAAGAAGCTAACATTTCCATGTTCCTGAATGCACATAGTAGTAAGCAATGGTTTATTCACAAGACATCCCTGGTTACAACTTTAAAAGTGGTCCTAGGAAGACTCTCTTTCTTTTGTTCCCTCCATACGAGGCTTCATGGCACAACCAGAAACAAACTGTCTTTCCCTTTCAGTTTCTTATAAAGGTATCTTGTGCAAATTTTTTTTTGTCGTAAGTCAACTTGAGTAGGCATCTGTATTTTTAGATATTTATGTAAGAGCAATCATAATTTTTACCCCACTCCAAATACCCCTAATGCCTCCCGATTATAGAAATAGTAAGTTCTGCTATCACTTCCAGTTTGTTCAGCTGGAGACATTTAATTTTAATTTTTTCAAATGTCTTGAACTTCCAACAGTTTGGCTACCCATTAAAAAGTATGCATTAGCACAGCAGAGGGGATGCTGTTTTATTAACAGCAGGCCATAGCTGAGATTGCGCCCGGGCTGCCTGTCCAGGCCATCCCTAAATGATGATTCCGTGCCATCTTCCTGTGAGTTCACACCAAATTATGTGTCTCTGCTCATGAAGCTTTTAGCAACTGAATGTCTATGGCCTCCTGATTTTTAATGCATCTAGTTCAAACCATCACAATCTTTGCAAGTCATTTGTAATATATTTATAGGAAACTATCATTCCACAGTGTTCTGAATTTCCTGCTTAGGATGCAATGGCAAAAGTCATTAAACATTAGCAGTGATAGTATTTTCACTGTAATAAAGTGTTAATTACCTCCACATGTTAATAGAGTGGCAGGAGCGACTTTTTGCTATTGTTACGCTGCCTAAAATAATTTCCATGTGATAATTTTCTAGGATATCAAAAACTGAATAATTATGCACTAATTAAGAAAGTAGGGCCTGCTCTAGGAGTTAAGACTGCATTAATTTTAATGTTTTTGCAGTCCTTTAATTGGAGAAAGGGCTGTAAATTGGGAGCTGAAGCGCTGTTCCCCCTTAAGTAGGGCCTGCCTTTGCAATCTGCCTCCTATATATGGCAACCCAAGGTCAACACAAGTTTGCAAAATCCCTCTGCTCTTCCTACGAAATGTATTGGTGGTGAAGCGTGCATCGATCACTCTGACAAGCATTTAACTCTCCAAGAGCACATGCTCTCACTTCTTAAATTATTAATTGCATTAAATACGTTTTCATATTGTGGACGGTTTGCTACAAATTGTTTCCTGGTAGGGAGGTGCTGTCCCCCCACAGTGGGGACGACTCACCTTCTGTTGCTGCAAAGGACTCAGTGGTAGGTTGGCGGGGCTTACAGAGGAGCATGTCTGTCAACCCAGGGCTGGCCAAAGGAACAACCCCGGTGGTAGTGGTGTTCTCTTCTGTATGGCTGGCGAAGTCGTTTTGTTATCGTGTCTGTGTTATCTTCCTTGGTTGAGGCCAGTACTCAGATGAGGAAGAGTGTGTCTTTCCTTATGGACCCTCCATGGGGACCTTCCCTCAGTGTCCCAGCAGTAGCAGCTCCTGCCTTGCTAGCATTGGGTCAGGAAGGTGTCAGAGAGAGCTGGGCATTCATATGGGAACCGGCTTGTGAATAAGTCAGACTCAGGGCATCATCGTGATTGTTTAGGAGTCCTAATGTGCTACCTCATACAGCCATTTATTTTTTGAGTAGCTACATTGTGCTAGACACTGCAGCAAGAAAAGTCCACATCACAAATGTGCATATTGACTACTGGCGTCAGCCTGCTGTTGCAGAAATAAGCTGTGGAAAGCTGCCTGCCCGGGGCACGTGTGACCTTGACTGTGAAACCAGCCTCACCTGCCAAGTTAGAGTCCGAGGTGGGCCGGTGCAGGGCACGCTGACAGAATCAACAGCAAGGTAGCTTGGGGTCCTCAAGGTGAGTGGGGATCAGGACCCGGGCTAGGAGGAGCAGGTTGGAGGGAGGGTGCGGGATTCACTGACCTCGATTCTCAGACAAGTCACAGGGCACTGCACCTGTGGCCTGCCTGTTCCAAGCCCTGTTGCCTGCCTTCCTAAGGGGCTACTCTTGGCCTGTCCGAAAGCATCTTTGTTTTCAGGCTGTCATTTGGCTGATGAAGTCCATGAAGGTGATAATGACAGATCTGGGTTTACACTTCTCTTATCACTAACTTGGAAAATTAACATATTGGGATGCGCTCCCTCAGTTTGTCCACTATGGATTTGTGTTGCGGACATCACTGAAATCCTAAAATGCAGAGTCTCCACAAAGACCTGGATGATTTCAGGGCAAAGGGAGTGCTGAACAGAAGCATTTGATGTGGAAGCTTGTTGGGTTTAGGGAGGGTGAGAGTTTGCAGTGGTGTCATGGATGCCATTGTCCAGCTTGAAGCCAGGGAGTCTTTCCCCTGGGAAAGGATGAAGCTGGTCCCCTGGTGAAGAGGGAAACAGTGTATCATAGAGGCCGTAATCTGGTAGGGCTGGGACCAAGGATTGTGTCGGGGCCCAGGTCACTGACATTCTTCTTTAGTATTCTTCTAATCGACTCAAGGAAACTTTCTTCTTCTTTTTTTTTTTTTTTCTGAAAGCAGAATGTACATTTGTCACTTGGAGTGACTTTTAAGGGATGCAGTACAACTGCCAGATGTGGACAAGATGACACTGGCTTCCTGAAAATCTGGGTTCCACAGCAGAAGCTGAGCTGTTGTGTGGATACTGGGAAGGCTGCTCAGGGCCCTCATTCGCAGGGGTGGGAATCAGTTCCTCTGGGTGATGACAAGTAGAATCTTTTGTTGCAAGGAGCCACATCCCAAGTTTTCATCAAAACTTTCAGCTGTGTCATTTTGGTCTTCCCATGGGGTGTCTTCACCAACTTTGACACAGGACTTTGGGATCTAGTAGTCCAGATGTCTATCTTTCTTCTTTTCTTTTCTTTCTTTCTTTTCCTTCCCTCCTTCCCTCTTTCCTTCCTCCTTCCCTCCCTCCCTCCCTCCCTCTCTTTCTCTCTCTCTCTCTCTCTCTCTCTCTCTCTCTCTCTCTTTCTCTCTTTCTTTCTTCACATTCAACAAACAGGTACAGAGTGCTTGCTGTGCAATTGGGATTGGTGTAGGTGCTGGGAGTACCAAGGTGACAAAGTCAAGGAGTGTGAGGTCACAGGAGGGAAGCAAGGCAGATGTCCGGTACAAAAGTGATGGCAGCAAGACCAGAGGTCTCTGGGAGGGACACACAGTATGGGCAAGGAGGAGCAAGGAGGAGATGAAGTCAGGAGGTAACAGAAGGGCCTGTGGCATTGGTTAGAAAATTGATCCTAAGGTGTGTTGAGATGGTAGAGGGCGGAGGGTAACAGCTCCAGGGGACCCTTCACTAGTCCAGGTGAGAGGATGCTGACTTGAATGTGATGGGTGGGGTGGAGGCATACGATGGGGTCAGATTCTGGGTCTGTTTGGGAATCAGGCCTACTGAGTGTTTCGGTAGATTGGACATCAAGTGTGAGAGGAAAGAGGAGAAAGAGGCAAACCATGGTTGGCAGCCGCAAGGGTGTGTTGGCCACCTGCTGAGGTGAAGGAAGTGCTTAAGGGTTTATCTGCAGAAGGGGAATGGGCAGCTGTGTTTTGGACGTGTTAGGTCTTAATGTTCCTTGAACAGTGAGTGGAGATGTCAACCAAGCTGCTGGTTATTGAGCCTGAAGCTCCAACTCTTAGGGGTCAAGTGTCTCTTAATGTTCTCCACAAGAAAAAGTAGTCCTTTTGTCTTACACTGACTTTTTTGAGGACTCTTTCCCTTCTGTGGTCAGCTGAGCATCTTGTCTTGGAATGCTTGAAGATAAATATCTGAGTGGGAAATAAAGCACTCCCTTTATAATTGGCAATTTAGGCTCAGATTAAGGCAACTTTGCCCAGAATAGGGACTTTGGTTAACCTGACAACCATACTTTTCTTCCAGATGGGCTGGATGACAGAGGTCTTCCTCACATACACTGTTGATATTCCACGGTGAACACCTGGTTAATGATCCGGTCCAGCTCCTGAATGCCTGCCTCACTGGATGTCGACAGTGCTTCTTACCTGCCGTGCTCATGTGGGTGGTTATAAGCTGCCTTTTGACAGTACATTCTTAGAAGGCAGTGATCAGGTGACATGAACTACTCTTGGCTTCTTTCCAGCATCTGTCACCGTGCCCTACGAACAGTGTGCAATAAATGGTTGTTGGGTAGATAGACGAATAAATGACTGTAGTAATTAAAATATAGGGTGATACGGTTTGGCTCTGAGTCCCCACCCAAATCTCATCTCGAGTCATAATCCCCACGTGTCAAGGGAGGGACCTGGTGGGAGGTGATTGGATCTTGGGGGTAGTTCCCCTGCGCTGTTCTCACAATGGTGAGTTCTCAAGAGCTGTGAGGTTTTATAAGTGTGTGTGGCAGTTCCTCCTTCACTCACTCTCCTTCCAGCTGCCTTGTGAAGACGGTACCTCCTTCCCCTTCACCGTCTACCATGATTGCAAGTTTCCTAACTTTCCCCAACGGAACTGTGAGCCAATTAAACCTTTTTCTTTATAAATTACCCAGTCTTGGGCAGTTCTTTATAGCAGTGTGAAAATGAACTAATACATAGAGGAAGACTTTCTCCTCACAAAAGAAGAAGAAAAATGGGTGTGGGCTTTTAATTTTGCCTAGCAAAACTCCACTCGTAATTCAGGGCTTTTTGGCTTTAGAATCAATGGAAAGAAAATAGGAAGGAAATGTATTAAAGAGAAGATGTGGTTTGGGGTTTGGCAGTCTGGGTTCTAATGTGACAGTTGATCTGAAAGATCTATTAATGTTCTAAATGCCTGTATTTAGAGTATGGAGAAAGAGAGAGAGAGAGAGAGAGAGAGAGAGAGACAGACACACACACACACACACACACACACACACACACACACAGACAGACCCAGGGGTGAACACTGTAAAATTATATAATAAAGAGCAGAAGGACGATGATAAGGAAGTTCCACATGACATAACCCCATCTTTAGCTGGATTTACCAGCGAGAATGTTAATTTTTTTTAGGTTCACCTCTGGTGCACAGAATTGTTTTAGTGCTAGTCCTTAGTTTATGAATCTCTGTCATCATTTCACCACGCATAGCCCTATTTTACATATGCATGTATTAATAATATGATGAACACCCAGAAACCCACAACTGACTGGAGACCTGTACTCCAGATGAATAAGGACAGTCTGTGTGTGTGTCTACTGTCCTGAACGTGGCCACTTTGGTGTGCCGTGTTGTTGGGGCATATTTCCGGGCAGCACCCCTTTGACTCCCCAGAGGGTCCCAATTTGTGTGATGCACTTTAAGGTCAGGCATTCATCCTCTCCCTTGCTTTCTCTCCCCTGATGCGCCTCTACCTTTATCCTTTCCTTGCTTTTCTACAATTTTTTTTTTCCAAAAACAAGTTTTTTACTTCATCCTGGATTGTTAAATTTTTCCAAGGCCATAGAGAAAGAGAATTCAAAGAACAGAAAGCATTAGAAAATGTTCCTGTGCTCCCATAACAAGTGGGAATGTTGCTGGAAGTAAAAGATTGCAGGTCATGGTCCACCTGATGTGTCATTTAGTGGAGTGGCTTTTTACATTACGTACTGATAACGGATCGTAGCTCCAAAAGAAGAGCTACCAAAACCGTCTCGAGATGACGATGTGCTGGAGCTTGCTGCATGAGCTGTGCTGGGTCCCTGTTCCTGTCATCCCCCAGTGGCTTGAATTGCTCACCACCGAGAGTTAGTGCTACCTCCAGGAAAAAGGAGTCAGGATTCGGGTGATGACATACATGGTCAGGCAGCTGGAGGCCCAGAAATGAAGATTAAATAACAATTGAGAAGAGAGCAATTAGAAATAGGAGACGTGAAGGTCACTGGCGAGTCTTCCTCCAGTCTGGAGTCAGGAGGTGTTAACCAGGGGCTCCGTCTGCCCTGTGTTAAATACATGCTAGTGCCCGTTGCTGTGTACCAGGCGTTCTCATTTTAGAGAACGAAAACCTAACATGTATTTGTTTGTGGTTCCCACGGGAATCCAGAAAGGGAGAGAGTGGAGCTAGAGTGGCTTCTGAGTGGGTAGGAAGACTCATGACCTTGGCAGAATAGAAAGAGCCCCTGCCCACACTGGGGCTGCCCCGTGCCTCCCCTGTTGGGGAGAGAGGGACTAGCTTCTGGCAGGAACTCTGTGTCTTTTGCTAGACCCCGGCTCAGCCTCGGGGCTTCTGCATTTTGTCTGTGTGGAATAATCCACATCAGAGCCAACTGAGTGTCTGATTTAGTGAGGGGTGGATTCTTTCTGAAATTTGAAAGGTTCAGCATAAATTTCTGAGAGCTGCATTTTCTGGGATTCTTGGAGCGCCCTTGGGAAGTGTCTTCTGTTGCATAATATGTCAGGATGGAGAGGAACGCCCATGCCAACGCACTGTTGCAACGTCCTAGAGAATTTTTACTGAGTGCTACTGAATGCCAGGCTTGAGATCTGAAACCTGGCAAGATCCAATCTGCCCCCAGGATGTGGCCAGGATGGAGGTGGAGATGGCCTGCTAGACAAAATAGGAAATGGCTAGCCATGCTAATGCTCTGCTGGCAGCAATGCAACGGGCACACTGTTGTGTCTGGGGAGAGAGAAGGGGAGTCTCAGGAGGGGCCCACTGGGTATATCGGGGATGCCTGCGTATTATCTGAGTGGGAGGGTTCGCTTCATGGACACGGACCCCGGGACTGAACCCTGATCCACCCTGGGTGTGAGCTTAAAGCCTCACTGTCCTCATCCTTTAAATGGAACACAGGTATGGTACATGAGGTCAAGGTTACTTTTAGGTCTAGCATTCTGTGTGTTTTTAAAGTCACTACCTTGTTGCCTCCCAAGCGCATGACCTCCAAATTTCCCAAACAATTTAAAAAGTACATGTGCATAGAAGACACCCTGGTGGAGGGTTGCCACTTGCATTTGCCTGGAGAACAGATGGGATAATAGGATTGCTGGAAAGTGAGGGCTGCCCCTTCCTTGAGAGAAAGCAGCCGCCTGCTGTGGACGCAGGGACGTCTTCAGACACCGTCTCTGTCTCCAGAAATGGTCAGTGACTTTGATTCACTGCACAAAGCGGTCACCCTGGCCGGGAGCCAGGCAGGGTCCTGAGGCTGCAGTGAACTGGAAGATGTCAGCGGGGCCCGGCATGAAGATGCCTTGGACCCATGCCCACCCTGGTTAGTGGGAACCAGCCGGGAGCACCTGAGGCCCCCGTTGGCAGGGCTCGTGAATGCCTCTTTAAGAAAAGGCAAGCTGCCAACCACAATGAAATATGCAATTGTCCATCTGTTGCTCAAATTAAAAATTTTTTTTCCCTTCTATTGCCAGAAATTTCTCTAACTACTGCCCAGTGCTCTGACCTCAAGTTTGAGTGGGTCAGGAGAGTAGGGGACTCAAGAGGCAAGAGGTTATTATTTGCGGGGAACAGCTGGATTTAGGAGCAAGGACTCTCACTGGTATGAAGGAGAGAAAGGTTGAGGGTTCCAGATGAATTCAAGAAAAATACCATCATCTTTTGGAAACAATTTTGAGAACTTTATAAATCACCAACTGTTTCTTGTCAAAAATCAACCAGATTCTTAAGAGGTCATTTTCCTCCTTTCTTCCAGATAAGTTCTTATTTCTACAGGCCCCTAGAGGGACTGGGACTGGGGTTTGCCTCAGTGATTCACCTTTATTAATAAAATAATATGTGTGTGATGTGTGTGTATAAAATATTAATTGTGTTTATGTATAAGAACTTTGTTTTATATATAAGAATTTACTCTTTCTCACACCTAAAACAAGATTCGCATAAAACTCCGAGACTCAAGTCTTACTTTGTCTCCCGTTTCTGTTCACTTCCCTGCTTTTTTGTAGTAGTAAGATCTACTACTAGGACTAATTTTGAGGCAATTATTTTCTTCTTTCTCTTCTTTTGATGAATATTCATGCGTATGGAATAATCTTGAACACATGAAAGTCAGACATGTCAGGTAGAGAGGTACGAATCTCTGTGGTGACTGAAGATATCCAGAAGTAGGCGGTTAAGAACCAAGCAGGGGGAGCCTGAAAGCAGCATCCCTGGGCTCTATGCCGCTGGGCATGGTACCCAAGGAGTTTGCCACAGTCGTTTGCAGGGAGGGTTTCCAAGAAGCCTCCAAGGACAGGATGAAGTGGAGACCCAGAAGTAGGGGCTGGGAGAAAGCATTTGTTTTCCCTCCCACCTTGTTTTCCCAGTGTGTTGATGGCAGGTGCAAGCTAGAGGGTGATGCCACAGGCTCCCCGCAGGCACCTGGAATGAGTGCAGGACAGGGTGAAGTGGGTCCAGAAGGAAGCCAGAAAACAGGGACTCTGGGAACAGAGGAGAACAAGGTCCAGCAAAGACTGGACAGGTGTGTCTCACTGTGTTTCCCCTCCTGTTCCAGAAAATCTTAATTCATAAAACCATTCTTCTTTGATCTTGTCTTTTTTTTGAGACAGAGTTTCACTCTTGTTACCCAGGCTGGAGTGCAATGGGGTGATCTCGGCTCACCGCAACCTCCGCCTCCTGGGTTCAGGCAATTCTCCTGCCTCGGCCTCCTGAGTAGCTGGGATTACAGGCACGCGCCACCACACCCAGCTAATATTTTGTATTTTTAGTAGAGACGGGGTTTCACCATGTTGACCAGGATGGTCTCGATCCCAAAGTGCCCCTCCCAAAGTGCCGGGATTACAGGCGTGAGCCACTGTGACCGGCCCCTCATCTTGTCTTTTATTGCCTCTCTTTGCTTTGAGATGATATCTAAGTTCAGATACCCCCTATTAAGATATCCTCCCTCAGTGGTGGGGCTCCCAGTTGGGTGACTTCTTTCTCTCGCTCTCCTTCACAATCAGGCTTTTTGAAAAATGGATGTTTTTATTCAGTATTTACTTCTTCACTTCGATTTTCACCTCACAACCCACTACAAATTACTGGATTTAACTTAAAGTTGTCTTGTATCTAACTAAAACTAACATTCTAAGGGACACTTTTGAAGTATTTTCTCTGACCTCTGTTATGTGAATACACTAAAATTCATTGAATTGTAAACTTTACATGGTAAGGAAATTAAAAGGAATGTGAATTATATTGAATAATGCCATTTACAAAATTTAACATGCCTTAACATTTTTCTCAAAATGAAAGAGCTATAACATTTTCAACATAAAAGTTGCACAGACTTATTTAAAAAACATAAAAATTCTGAAACAATGTAAAAAGAACAAGATAATTTCAACTACATAAAATAGCAATAGTTATATTTATTATATATTCCTTTCTTTTAGAACTCTATGTGAACACATTTAAGTTATATGAAGACACACATTATATATATACCTGAACATATACATATGTTCATACATTTACTTTGCATTTTCTATATCATATGTTGTAATAGACATTACATTGTGCACATGTGTATATATGTATGTATGTATACATACATATGTAGAGAGAAGGATAGAGAGTTGATATGTATACTTTTTATCTTATAAGCTAGAGTTGGCATTTGCTAGTGTTCCAAACAAACTGGGAATTATTTGCACTTTTTTCTACTCTTTGAGGGAGTTTGTATAAAATTCATATTATTTTCTTCCTAAATGAAAGAATTCAACAGTAAAGTCATCTGAGCCTTGTATTCATTTGTGGAGGAAATTTTTAAAGGACAATTCAGTTTGGGTTATCGACACAGAACTATTCTGATTATATGTTTCTTCTGGTGTCAGAAAGTAATTTGTCCAGTCTGTATTTTCAAATTCACTGGCAGAAAGGTATTCATAGTACATCTTATCTTCTTTTTAACATCTGTAGAACCTGTGGTGATGACCCCTTTTGTATTCCTGATACTACATAATTTTAATTTAAAAAATTATTTCATCTTCTAAGGTCTTAGAGATATTATATGTTTTTTTCCCTCAAAAATGCCAAATGAATTTTACTTACTCTATGTATGCTTTACATTTCATTGATTTCTGCTCTCATCTTTATTATTTCCTTTCTTCTGCTTTCCTTGGACTTAATTTGCTGGGTTTTGTTTCGTTTTTGTTTTTAGACAAGGTCTTTCTCTGCTGCCCAGGTTGGAGTGCAGTGGTGTGATCATAGTTCACTGAAGCCTCAACCTCTGGGGCTCAAGCAATCCTTCCGCTTCAGCCTCCCAAATAGCTTGGACCACAGGCGTGTGTCGCCCTAAAGTTTTATGTAGAGACAGGGTCTCCCTATATTACCTAGGCTAGTCTTGAACTCCTGGGCCCTCCTGCCTTGGCCTCCCAAAGTGCTGGAATCACAGGCATGAGCCACAGTGCTTGGCATAATTTTCTGCTTTTTTTTTTCTTCAGAGGGATGTTCAGTGTTGAATTTCAAGTCTTTCTTCTTTCTTTTAATATTTATTTAAAGTGACAAATTTTCCTCTGAGCATTACTTTAGCTACATTTCATCTATTTTTGTTTGTTATCTTCAGTTCAATATAATTTTTACTTAGGATTTTTTTTAGTATATGGCTTTATTTCAAGCAGTTGGAGATTTTTGGTTATTTTTTATTATTTTCTCACTTGTGTACACTAGAGATAATGCTCTGAATTATTTAATCATTTTAAATGTTAAAATGATGATTAAAATAGTTGTAACTGGCATAAGGTATATTTTGGTGTGTACTTCATGTGCACTTGAAAAGAATGTTTATTCTAACATAATTGGGTACAGTGTTCTGTGAATGCCAATTAGGTGAAGTTCGTTAGTCATGCTGTTAAAATCTACATTATTACTGTTTTTTCTCACTCGAATTACTTGAAGGTGTGCTAAATATCCAACTGTAATTGTAGATTTCACTATTTTCCCTTTTGATTCTGTTACTTTTTGTTTCATAGATTTGGAAGCTATATTTTTAGGTATGTGCACATTTATGATTGTTATTTCTTCCAGATGAATGAACTCTTTAAAATTATGATGTATTTCTTTTTATCTCTGGCAATAATCCCATTCTGAAATCTAATTTTTCTTATTTTAATATATACATAACAGTTCTCTTTTAGTTAGAGTGTGTATAACATGTGCTTTCCCAGCCTTTTGCTTTAAGCTTTCTGTGTTCTAATATTTAGGATATATTTCTCAAAGTGGTATGAGATTGGGTTATTCTTATTTTCATGTAGTCTAACAGCTTTTTCCTCTTTATTTTATTAGAAGACTTTATCCACTGACATTTTGTGTAGTTGCTTATGAATTGAGGTATAAATCTACCATCTTAGCATTTTAAAAATGTGACTTTCTTTTTTTCCTTTTTTTTTTTTTTGAGATGGAGTTTCGCTCTTGTTACCCAGGCTGAAGTACAATGGCGTGATCTTGGCTCACCACAACCTCCGCCTCCTGGGTTCAGGCAATCCTTCTGCCTCAGCCTCCTGAGTAGCTGGGATTACAGGCACGCACCACCGTGCCCAGCTAATGTTTTGTATTTTTAGTAGAGATGGGGTTTCACCATGTTGACCAGGATGGTCTCGATCTCTTGACCTCGTGATCCACCCACCTCGGCCTCCCAAAGTGCTGGGATTATAAAATATGCCTTTCATAAAATTTTCTCTTTTATTATTAGTATACTTAGAAAGAACTTCCTTACTCTAAAAATATTCCTGTATGGTCTTCAATTAACTTCCCTCCTCTTGAAATCCATTTCTCTTTTGCCATTTTAATCACTGAGATATCTAAATGTGCCATGTGCTTTCAAACCATTCTCCTCTCACTGAACCCACTCTTGAGGCTTCTTTGTATGTTTTTCTTCATATAGCTGACCCTGAATATTTGTCATTTCTCAGGGTCCCTCCTTGGTGCTCTTTCTTTGACTCTCCAAATTATCCCTGGGCAATCTTATATGTTCTCATGACTTCTGCTCTCCTATTACTATGTTTTAATATGTGATAAGCTCCAGACATGTGTTTCTGACTGCCTTGAGGATTTCTCTATCAATATATCCTTTAGACACATAAAAGTCTTTGTGACCAAAGCTTAACTTACAAATTGCCTTTCCACTTCTACCAGACCTGGCCCTCCTCCTCTGAGACCTCTATTATTGGCAGATTACATCCCTTTTAATACAGTTACCTGAGCCAGGAATCTGGAAGTCATCTCAAGCTTCTGCCTCTTCCTCACTCCAGAT
This sequence comes from Callithrix jacchus, assembly GCF_049354715.1. Taxonomy (NCBI): domain Eukaryota; kingdom Metazoa; phylum Chordata; class Mammalia; order Primates; family Cebidae; genus Callithrix; species Callithrix jacchus. The sequence continues at coordinate 122,506,396 of NC_133513.1, read as the reverse complement.
AGTTTCTTGGTTAAACTGAGTAGCTGATATGGTTTGGCTGTGTCTCCACCCAAATCCCATCTTGAATTGTAGTTCCCATAATCCCCACGTGTCATAGGAGGGACTCTGTAGGAGGTAATTGAATCATGGAGCCGTTTTTCCTAGACTCTTCTCGCGATAGTGAGTAGTCTCATGAGATCTGATGGTTTTATAAAGCGCAGTTCCTCTGCAAACACTCTCTTGCCTGCCGCCATGTAAGATGTACCTTTGCTCTACTTTCTCCTCTGCCATGATTGCAAGGCCTCCCCAGCCAAGTGGAACTGTGAGTCCATTAAACCTCCTTTTCCTTTTTTTTTTTTTATTGCATTTTAGGTTTTGGGGTGCATGTGTAGAACATGCAAGATAGTTGCATAGGTACACACATGGCAGTGTGTTCTGCTGTCTTCCTCCCCTTCACCCACATTTGGCATTTCTCCCCAGGCTATCCCTCCCCAGCTCTCCTGCCCCGCTGTCCCTCCCCTATTCCCCCTAATAGACCCCAGTGTGTAGTACTCCCTTCCCTATGTCCATGAGTTCTCATTTTTCATCACCCGCCTGTGAGTGAGAACATGCAGTATTTCATTTTCTGTTCTTGTGTCAGTTTGCTGAGAATGATGTTCTCCAGATTCATCCATGTCCCTAAAAAGGACACAAACTCATCATTTCTGATTGCTGCATAATATTCCATGGTGTATATGTGCCACATTTTCCCAGTCCAATCTATCATCGATGGACATTTGGGTTGGTTCCAGGTCTTTGCTATTGTAAACAGTGCTGCAATGAATATTCGTGTGCATGTGTCCGTATAGTAGAACGATTTATAGTCCTTTGGATATATACCCAGTAATGGGATTGCTGGGTCAAATGGAATTTCTATTTCTAAGGCCTTAAGGAATCGCCACATTGTCTTCCACAATGGTTGAACTAATTTACACTCCCACTAGCAGTGTAAAAGTGTTTCTATTTCTCCACATCCTCTCCAGCATCTGTTGTCTCCAGATTTTTTAATGATCGCCATTCTAACTGGCATGAGATGGTATCTCAATGTGGTTTTGATTTGCATCTTTCTAATGACCAGTGAAGATGAGCATTTTTTCATATGTTTGTTGGCCTCATGTATGCCTTCTTTCGTAAAGTGTCTGTTCATATCCTTTGCCCATTTTTGAATGGGCTTGTTTGTTTTTTTCCTGTAAATCTGTTTGAGTTCTTTGTAAATTCTGGATATCAGCCCTTTGTCAGATGGGTAAACTGCAAAATTTTTTTCCCATTCTGTTCGTTGTCAGTTCACTCTAGTGACTGTTTCTTTTGCTGTGCAGAAGCTGTGGAGTTTGATTAGGTCCCATTTGTCTATTTTGGCTTTTGTTGCCAATGCTTTTGGTGTTTTGGTCATGAAGTCCTTGCCTACTCCTATGTCCTGAATGGTTTTGCCTAGATTTTCTTCTAGGGTTTTTATGGTGCCAGGTATTATGTTTAAGTCCTTAATCCATCTGGAGATAATATTAGTGTAAGGTGTCAGGAATGGGTCCGGTTTCTGCTTTCTGCACATGGCTAGCCAGTTTTCCCAACACCATTTATTAAACAGGGAGTCCTTTCCCCATTGCTTGTTTTTGTCAGGTTTATCAAAGATTGTATGGTTGTAGCTATGTTGTGTTGCCTCCGATGCCTCTGTTCTTTTCCATTGGTCTATATCTCTGTTTTGGTACCAGTACCATGCTGTTTTGATTACTGTAGCCTTGTAGTATAGTTTGAAGTCTGGTAGTGTGATGCCTCCTGCTGTGTTCTTTTTCCTTAGAATTGACTTGGCTATGCGGGCTCTCTTTTGGTTCCATATGAAGTTCATGGTGGTTTTTTCCAGTTCTGTGAAGAAAGTCAATGGTGGCTTGATGGGGATAGCGTTGATTCTGTAAATTACTTTGGGCAATATAGCCATTTTCATGATATTAATTCTTCCTAACCATGAACATGGAATGTTACTCCATCTGTTTGTGTCCTCTCTAATTTCGTTGAGCAGTGGTTTGTAGTTTCTCTTGAAGAGGTCCCTTATGTTTCTTGTGAGTTGTATTCCAAGGTATTTTATTCTTTTTGTAGCAATTGTGAATGGCAGTTCGTTCTTGATTTGGCTCTCTTTAAGTTTGTTATTGGTGTAGAGGAATGCTTGTGATTTTTGCACATTGATTTTATATCCTGAGACTTTGCTGAAGTTGCCTATCAGTTTCAGGAGTTTTTGGGCTGAGGCGATGGGGTCTTCTAGGTATACTATCATGTCGTCTGCAAATAGAGACAATTTGGCTTCCACCTTTCCTATTTGAATACCCTTTATTTCTTTTTCTTGCCCGATTGCTCTGGCTAGAACTTCCAGTACTATATTGAATAGCAGTGGTGAAAGAGGGCATCCTTGTCTAGTGCCAGATTTCAAAGGGAATGCTTCCAGTTTTTGCCCATTCAGTATGATATTGGCTGTTGGTTTGTTGTAAATAGCTTTTATTACTTTGAGATATGTTCCATCAATACCGAGTTTATTGAGGGTTTTTAGCATAAAGCGCTGTTGAATTTTGTCAAGGGCCTTCTCTGCATCAATTGAGATAATCATGTGGTTTTTGTCTTTGGTTCTGTTTATGTAGTGAATTATGTTTGTAGACTTGCATATGTTGAACCAGCCTTGCATCCCCGGGGTGAATCCTACTTGATCATGATGGATAAGTTTTTTGATTTGCTGTTGCAATCAGCTTGCCAATATTTTATTGAAGATTTTTGCATCTATGTTCATCATGGATATTGGCCTGAAGTTTTCTTTTCTTGTTGAGTCTCTGCCAGGTTTTGGTATCAGGATGATGTTGGTCTCATAAAATGATTTGGGAAGTATTCCCTGTTTTTGGATTATTTGTAATAGTTTCAGAAGAAATGGTACCAGCTCCATTTTGTGTGTCTGATAGAATTCGGCTGTGAATCCATCTGGACCTGGGCTTTTTTGTGTGTGGTAGGCTCTTAATTGCTGCCTCCACTTCAGACCTTGTTATTGATCTATTCATAGTTTCAGCTTCCTCCTGGTTTAGGCTTGGGAGGACACAGGTGTCCAGGAATTTATCCATTTCTTCCAGGTTTACTAGTTTATGTGCATAGAGTTGTTTGTAATATTCTCTGATGATAGTTTGAATTTCTGTGGAATCTGTGGTGATTTCCCCTTTATCATTTATTATTGCATCTATTTGGTTGTTCTCTCTTTTCTTTTTAATCAGTCTGGCTAGTGGTCTGTCTATTTTGTTGATCTTTTCAAAAAATCAGCTCTTGGATTTATTGATTTTTTTGAATGGTTTTTTGTGTCTGTATCTCCTTCAGTTCAGCTCTGATCTTAGTTATTTCTTGTCTTCTGCTAGGTTTTGAGTTTTTTTGATCTTGCTCCTCTAGCTCTTTCAATTTTGATGATAGGGTGTCAATTTTGGATCTCTCCATTCTCCTCATATGGGCACTTATTGCTATATATTTTCCTCTAGAGACTGCTTTAAATGTGTCCCAGAGATTCTGGCATGTTGTGTCTTCGTTCTTGTTGGTTTCGAAGAACTTCTTTATTTCTGCCTTCATTTCATTGTTTATCCAGTCAACATTCAAGAGCCAGTTGTTCAGTTTCCATGAAGCTGTGCGGTTCTGGGTTGGTTTCTGTATTCTGAGTTCTAACTTGATTGCACTATGGTCTGAGAGGCTGTTTGTTATGATTTCAGTTGTTTTGCATTTGCTGAGCAGTGCTTTACTTCCAATTATGTGGTCAATTTTAGAGTAGGTGTGATGTGGTGCTGAGAAGAATGTGTATTCTGTGGATTTGGGGTGGAGAGTTCTGTAAATGTCTATCAGGTTTGCTTGTTCCAGGTCTGAGTTCAAGCCCTGGATATCCTTGTTAATTTTCTGTCTGGTTGATCTGTCTAATATTGACAGTGGAGTGTTAAAGTCTCTCACTATTATTGTGTGGGAGTCTAAGTCTCTTTGTAAGTAGTTAAGAACTTGCCTTATATATCTGGGTGTTCCTGTATTGGGTCCATATATATTTAGGATCCTTAGCTCTTCTTGTATCAATCCTTTTACCATTATGTAATGGCCTTCTTTGTCTCTTTTGATCTTTGTTGCTTTAAAGTCTATTTTAACAGAGAAGAGAATTGCAACTCCTGCTTTTTTTTGCTCTCCATTTGCTTGGTAAATTTTCCTCCATCCCTTTATTTTGAGCCTTTGTGTATCCTTGCCTGTGAGATGGGTTTCCTGGATACAGCACACTGATGGGTTTTGGTTTTTTATCCAATTTGCCAGTCCGTGTCTTTTGATTGGTGCATTTAGCCCATTTACATTTAGGGTTAATATTGTTATGTGTGAATTTGCTACTGCCATTTTGATGCTAGCTCACTGTTTTGCCCACTAGTTGATGCAGATTCTTCATTTTGTTGATGCTCTTTACCATTTGGTATGTTTTTGGAATGGCTGGTACTGGTTGTTCCTTTGTACGTGTAGTGCCTCTTTCAGGAGCTCTTGTAAAGCAGGCCTGGTGGTGACAAAATCTCTCAGTACTTGCTTGTTTGCAAAGGATTTTATTTTTCCTTCACTTCTGAAGCTCAGTTTGGCTGGATATGAAATTCTGGGTTGAAAGTTCTTTTCTTTAAGGATGTTGAATATTGGCCCCCACTCTCTTCTGGCTTGTAGCGTTTCTGCCGAGAGATCTGCTGTGAGTCTCCTCATTTTCTTTATAAATTACCCAGTCTCGGGTATGTCTTTACCAGCAGCATGAGAACAGACTCATGCACTAGCCTCTTAACTGGGCCTCTATTTCACCCCTCTAGTCATGTTCTTCTATGGATAATGTTAGCTTTCTGCTTAGTCAATGATTTTCATTATACAAAGGTGGAGTTTAGCCTATGGCTTATGAGCCTTTGCTGATGTGGCCTCTGCCTCTCTCTTATGCCTCCCTGCATGGACCTTGCACTGCATCTTATTGGTATTGCTCATGCAAGCCTGCACTTCTGCACGTGACACCCACTCATGCCCCATAAAATTCCATCTGGAATGCTTATCCTCTTCTTCAAGAATTCCAATTTCTTTTTTTCTTCAAGTATCAACTCAAGCTTTGCCTCTTCCAGGAAGTCTCTTTTGATCTCAAGAGACCTATTTAGCTGTCTACCTTGCCTCGTGTTCTCCAAACTCCTTGTCTGTTCCTCTGCTATGGCACAGACATAGTGCTTTAAAACATTGCCTGTCTTTCCCACTAGATCCCAAGCCCTAAGCTGTATTTCCTCAGTGTTCTCAGTATGCAAGCACATATTGGGTACTTTGATACTTGAGAGAATAAAAAGAATGTTAAAAATATTTTTGCTGGAGCCATTCAACTCTCATTTTTTATTGACAAATAGGTTCAGATATATTTTTGGTAACACATTGAACACAGGTGTTTCTGTGCTTTCATTTAACTTTCATTATTTCAACAAACATTTATTGTGTACCCATCATGTACCATGTTTTTTTCACAGGCTAGCAGTGTATCCTGCTGTTTTTGGAGTTGTGTGTTATAATCATGCTGTGACTAATCATCTCTATCTCATGGGTGAGGAATAGAAAACAAAGAATCGGTAAACTAGTTAACCAAACTCTTCAACCAGGAAGTAGCAGGTTTAAAACGAGATCACAAGCCATTTCAGCTTACTCTTCTCATGTTTTTCTTTTGAATGACTCTGTTTGAAGCCTCAGTACTTAAATCAATTAATTAAAATAATAGTGAATGACAGTCCTGGCTGCACATTTCTTTCAGCTCGGTTTTCCGTCGATAATGGAGGCTGGCTTTGTCAGTAATCATGGTGGCTCTTTAATGAGTATCTGTCACTGGAATAGATATTTACATCTGTATCTGTTGCCTCATTTATTGCTTCCAGCCTTTGAAGAATAGGTATTTCTAGCTCCATTTTGGCAATGAGGATACTGGAACTCCTGAGACCAGTTAGGGGAGTTGCCCATGGCTGCTAAGATTGGGAGGGGCAGAGTAAGAGGTCACCTCTAGATCTGCTTTGCCCTAAAGCTATGGAATTTCCTTGGGTGATGCTCCTTCTAGTCATCCATTCCATCCTTGAGGACACAGACATGGGCCCATCCTCTACACAGCAGAGGCCAGCATACTTCCATATGTTAAGTCTATGCTTGCACAAATGTGGGGCGGTGGGCAATGGCAGCGTCTGCCTGATGGTGTTCTAGGAAGGAGAGGGAACAGAGGTCCCACTGCTCGTGCTGGCGGATAATCTCCCTGGGGCTGTGGACATTAATGTTTATTCTGCCGGATCTCTGGCTGGCTTGGAATCTGTCATTAATGAGGGGTTAGGATTTCGACTCCGAGGTTTACCTGGATGAATGGCGTTACCCTTCAATGGTTAAAGTAATTTCTCTCCAACAGAGAGGGCTTTTTTCTCTAATGGATAGTGGCTCTTTCCCCTGAAGCAGCTCAGCTATGGAGTGAATCAGGGCTCACTCAACTCTCCCAAGTGGGAAAACATAAACCAGGGGCGGCTCTCATAGACGCTGAAACTTCTCCACCACCTCGATGTGCAGAGCACAGGTTCCTTGTTATCGAGGGGCCACAGAAATCCTGGTGGTCTCCTGTGTCCCACCTCTCATCAGACTTTAGGATGCCTGAAGAGGTAGAACCCCATGCTAGGGCATATAATCTTTCTGAGGGAAGCAGCGCCATGGTGTTCCACGGTGATGGAGTTACTTACCTGGAGCGGGAGAAGTCAGGATTATTATTCTGGAAAATGGAATGCTTCTCCCTGTCTACTGAGGAGGAATTGCTATGCATGGACGCTGTCTCACTCTTTTAGTGCCTTCAAGGCCATTGCCCTCTTTGCTAAGCCTGCTTACACGGAAAAATTACCCTTGTTCCCTTTTTGGAAAACTGTCTTTTCCAAGGTGGATTATTATTTGTCCAGTTGCACCCCAAGCACTAATCCTTTAATGTAAAGAATGATTAGGATGAGTAGTGAGGATAAAACGAGATTAAGAAACAAGGCTCATGACTTAATTCTTAACAGTAAAACTATGAGCAGAATCAATAAGACCACACGTATAATAATGAAGCTAGAAATATTGACACTGCTGCCAGGGCCTAGTTTTACATTAAATAGGAACTGTTCCCATTTATGCAAGAGAGAAAACATCTTTGTAAAAACATCGTCAGTGGCCCTTGGAACTTAACTGTATTTTTCAGATGCAGAAATGTGAGTTTCTTAGTTTATGGGGCAGAGGAAGAAGTGAGGCAATGGAAGGAGTTACTCCAGGACTGAGATTTCAGAACTGCACACATTGCTCTGCAGTACCTGTTTCATTAATTCTGCTTTTCCAAGGAGCTTTTTGATGCCAGAAAAGGCCAGGTGTGACAGTTATGTCTTGAAGGAAGTTAGAATTTCAGTGGAAATTCAGTGGAATTTAGTGGAAAGGGCTAACATGTGTTAGAAACCTGAGCCAAGTCCTGGCCTGAACTCAGTGCTCTGTGACCTGGGCAGCAGGCCAGTGAGCTCCCAAACTCCAGGGCTTATTTTACAAAGTGGGATGGTGCCTGCGACAGAGGGTTGTTATGGGCCTAGGGTGAGAGATATGAGGAAGGAATGGAATGCCGGGCCTGTCACACAGTCATAAATATCAGAGTAACCGCCGTCACCTCGTGAGATAACCAGATCCACCTGAGGTCCACAGTTACAAAGACTGACAACAGCCAGGCTGGGAAGAGCTCAGCTGGGCGCGGGCAGCTGGTGTTCTAGACCTTGCTTTCTTCCTCTAATCGTCCATGGAATCTTAGGCTTAACTCTAAATCTCATTTTCCTCATTGGTAAATTGGCGGGGTTTGGACTAGATAATCACTTTTATTGCTTTAATATAATACAGTTCAATGGTTTTTAAAAAATTCACACTTCACATAATAATAGCAGTGCTTGGCATGTTTAGTGGAAATGAATAAAAAGGCTTTAAAAAATAGGCACTGCTAGGATAGTTTGCAATAATTGAGGCTATTATAGGTAGAAATGAGTCACAGAGAGAAGAGTTTTTGGTTATTTTTCACTTGACCAATGGGAACCATCCTTTTCTAGAATGTTCGCTGGGGGTTGGGCAATTGAATTTTAGCTCTTGCCAGTCCCATGTGACAACAGGTCCAGTGTTCCTGTTGAGAAGCAAGTTGCTCCCTTTCATGCTTCTGGAGCATGTTCACCACCAGTAACCACAGGAACAAGGGGAGCGCTTCGTTTGTAATTCCTTCTATTAGCTGGGTGATCAACACGTCCCTGGTGGGCAGAGCAGAAGAGGTGGGTGAAATGCTTCGAAGAATTTCTGTCAGGACTGAATGTGACAAAGGCATAGATGGAAATCCACAAAAGAAGTTCTGGCCAGGTGCGGTGGCTCACGCCTGTAATTTCAGCACTTTGGGAAGCGGAGGTGAGCAGATCACCTGAGGTCAGGAGTTTCAGACCAGCCTGACCAACATGGAGAAACCCCATCTCTACTAAGAAATGCAAAATTAGCCAAGCATTGTGGTGCGTGCCTGTAATCCCAGCTACCTGGGAGGCTGAGGCAGGAGAATCACTTGGACCTGGGAGGCGGAGGTTGCAGTGAGCTGAGACCACACCACTGCACTCCAGCCTGGGCAACAAGAGTGAACTCTGTCTCAAAAAAAAAAGAGAAGTTCTATTGATGAAGAAGTATGAGCAAATGTACACATTCACAAATGACTGTGCCAAAGGAAATTCAGGCAACCAGAAGTGAGCAGGCAGATAGTATTTTATAAATATGATCACGCAAGGAGCAGGGCTGGCCAGGGCATTGCGATGGGTTGAGTCGTGTCTGTCCTACAAAACCATATGTTGGAGTCCTGACTTCCAGGGCCTCAGAATATGACTTTACTTGGAGATCAGGTCTTTATAGAGGCAACAAGTTAAAATGAGGTGATCAGGATGGCCCTGAAACCAGTAGGACTAGTGCCTTTGTGTAACAGGGGAATTTGAACATGGAGACAGACATGCGTGGCGGGAAGATGATGGGAAGATCAGGGAGAAGACGTCACGTCGCTGGAATGCTGCGTCTACACGGCAACATAAGCCACATCACTGGAGTGTTGTGCTTGCAGGCCAAGCGTTGCTGGCAGACATGAGAAACTAGGATGAAGGAAAGATTCTCCTCTAGACCCGTCAGAGAAGCCTGGTCCTGCCAGCACCTGGAGTTTGGATGTCTAGCCTCCAGAACTCTGAGACAGTGTACGTGTGTTGTTCTAAGCCTCCAATCTGTGGTACTTTGTCATGGCAGCCCTAGGAAATGTGTACAGGTGTGATGGTCCCGGCCGATTCCTATACTACCGTCTAGAGGAGGAAGTGATTGTCCTTTCTGGAGAGCAATGTGTCAACATGAAAAAGAATCTTAAAAGTGATGATTGAAAGGAAATATTTTGAGAAATATTCAGGGATTTCTGTGTAAGAAAGGGCATCAGGTACATGTAATAGCAAGAAGAAACACAAGAGAGACCCAAGCATGAGCAGGCATTGGCCAGGGGAGGGGAAGGGAGGGCAGAGTGGAAAGAGGAGCTTCCAAGGCAGAAGGAACAGGTCGAGTGACGGCTCTGAGGCTAAGAGGAGCTGTTTGGTTACTGGAAGAAGCTTCCAGAAGCTCTCTTGCCAGGGTATAAGAGAGTGAAGGGAGGCATTTGGGAATGGGCTAGAGAAGAAAGAAGGGGATAGATGACCGTAACCCAGGGTCTACCTTCAGAAGTTGGGATTTTATTTTAAATTCGTCATGATTGGAAGGAATTTGTGTGAGGAAGTGATAATACTGTATTCACTGCCAGGTTTAAAGTCCTTCCATTTGCTCTCTGGAGAATGGACAGGAGGGAGTTAAGCCTCAGGTGGGACGAGTGGGCAGAGGGCCACCGTAGTAGCTACAGAGAGTGGACAGTGGCGGGGAATGTGGAGGGGGTTGGACCTGCTCATGATGGGTGTTGGCAGTAGGCCCTACAGATCTTGGGGATGAACTGGAAGCACAAGGAAGAAATCAAGGAAGACACCTGGATTTTCGGCTTGAGAAACCACCTGGATTCTGCTATTACAGGTGGGAAGGCAGGATTGGAACTACAGAGTTTGGGGGCATGGCAGGGGATTCAAAAGGTCTGGTTTGCATATGTAAATTTCAAGTAGAGGGTCACAAGTAAAAGGTAAGCACAGATTGGAAATAAACTTTGGGGTCTCCAGCACACAGGTACTATTTGAAATCATGGAAATGGATGCCTTGAGCTGGGAACTAGAGAGAAAGAAGATAAAATGGAGACAAGCGATGTCACGGTGCTCCCCATGAATGCTCAGGACGCAGAATATGCCAGCTGTCAGAGGATTCGATATTTGGAACTAGGGAGTAAAAAACAGCTGCATGGTGTGGGCTCCACCATCATGGAAATGGTACGGGATGCCACGTCTTGCAAAGGATTCCCAGAAGCTGGCTCTATGCAGAGGACGTTGACCACTTTTGAAGGACAGGGAAATCTTTCTGTGTGAGTTGAGTTGCTGTTACGGGAATCAGAAGTTTTTGGAGCAGGGGCAATTTGAAGGAGCAAGCGTTGGTCATTCTCAGATACCTGCGGTTAGTTCTGGTCTCTGATTCTCTAAGCCACGGAGGAAAGCCTTAAAACTTCAATATGGAGAATAATTTCCCCTCTTCGTTCTTCACTAGCCAGCTAACATCTATTAGACAGCACACCCCAGCCTCTCACCAGGTGTTCCATGCACTTCATCTCTTTTAATCCAATTATTAGCCTTATCGCTGGAACGGATTCCTTCACAAACCACTAAGTACTTCATTATCAGAATTAAACTGCACAGACTTCTGTTCTGCAGGATATGATTTGTTTTCCATGTAAAAATAATAGTCGTGAAGTCAAATACATTTGAAAACTGAGGATCTAAATACCTTGAAAGACGATTCTTTACTGCAGACCTTCTCCGAACCTTTCATCATCAGTGGTCTCTGAGAAGAAAAGCTCAATGCCTCAGATTGTTTGATTTTTTTTTTTGCACCAAGCATTTCATGGAATTTTCATTCTAAGGAAAACACAGTGGGCACTGCTGTTTCGCATTATTATAGCTTTGTTAATGTCAACCATAATTTTATTTCTGGAATGTGCTTTTACCTCTGGTTTCAGGGGGATTATTTTGAACTGCAAGAGAAACATCATCAAGGGGCCAACAGAGAGAATGTTAAGACTTCAATAGTAAGAGGTTGTTTTACAGCTATGCATGATTCTCAGAATTTTCAAACATTAGATGATTCATAGTATGCCAAAGCCTGAAAATTAGAAATCCAGTTCCAGATTTGCAGATTAGAATCTACGCCTGAGCACGGTTTAGGAGCTACGCAGATGTGGAATGGATGTCTCTTCTACTCAGGGGTAGGTAGAGGTACAAATCCTTCAGGAAATGCCAACTGCATGTAACTCACCTTGCAATGCAGGGGGATTTTTTGTTGCTTGCTAAGGAAGCAGAAGCCCTATTTCCTGGAGATCTGAGCAAATGCTATATATCTTTCCCTCCTCCTGCTGAAACAAACGGTATGAGGTCTAGTTGGTGGTCAGAAGTCCCTGCTGTTGGGGAAAACGGTGGGAAAGTTACAAAGACAGGTTACATAACGGCTAACAGTCACATCGCTCAACTTTTTTTTTCCCCTGCTCTAATTTCTCTTTTGCCATTGCATTAATTAGAAATTTAGGTAAATGACACAAGTGCCCCAATTTTTTATATCTGCCAGGAGAACAATTAGGCCATTAGAAGTAACAAATGGTCTGGGCTCATGCTGCCTGTTGAAAATTTTCAAGCTACATTATTTCTGACAAGAAAAAAACAAATAATAGTTGTTTTGGCCAATTTTTACCATAAGCAATGTCAGCTTTCGCAGATGCAGCCGGCCCTGGCTTTCTCTGTGTTGTCATGCCTCATTAAAGTATGCTGACTCTCGCGGGTTCTCATTCCTTTAGGTAAACAGTTATTTACATGAACTGCGACATTTTTCTTTGGTGACAATTCCTAATTGTTCAGGCAACCAAGGGTGATATATTAAACACTTGGAAAAAGGCTTCACCTGTGAAACAAATTACTTTAAATTAACTATCCTTTCAAAAGAAAGGCAAAATTTCAAGATGGACAAATTAGACCCTTCTCAGGCACATATGGTAAGTGTTTCAAACACGTCCCCGCTGGCCCCCACTCCAGAGAACAATTCTTCATGATGGAGTGGAAGACTTTCTGGCTCATCTGGGGGTCCTTTCCATGCCAGCATTTGCCTGCACTGTGCTCAGAAGGGATCTTGTGGGGCTGAACGCCCGTGCAGTTCTCTTAGCATCTGTGGCTTCACTAACTTCTTCGCTTTGGAAGTTTAACTCTTTCGAGGCCTATGTTGATACAGGTCTCTCTCTGCAAACTCTTCAATCCTTCATTGCCCTTCCTACATGATTTCTGGCAACTTCAGAGGTCATCGAGTTCCTGCATAAGTCTCTCCAGGGGCCACACCCATGTGTCTTCTCTGCTGTGTCAAGTGTCCATACTGGGACAAGACATGATAAGGTAAAATTAATCACCAACACCTAATTCCGGAGTGTTCGTTCAGCTTAGGGTACTGGACCAGGTGCATTGACAGTAGCGTATTAAAATTCAAGGTCAGATCCCTAGCGTACTAGATCGAACAGCATCCCCTCTAAATTCATGTCCATTCAGGAACCTTAGAATGTGACCTGATTTGGAAATAGATTATTTAAGGGGTAATTAGTTAAAATGAAGTCATAATGGAGGAGGATGGGTCCCTAACTCGAAATGACTAGTGTCCTTGCAGGAAGAGGACAGACACAGAGACACATTCAAAGACGAAGGCAGAGAGGTGTCTACAAGCCAAGCAGCACCAAGGACTGCTGTGCCCACCACAACCTGGGAGAGAGGCTTGAACTTGCTTTCCCTTTGAGCTTCCAAAAGGGTCTACCAACGCCGAGGCCTTCACCTGAGACTCCTGGCCCCCAGAACTGTGAGGGAGGAAGCTTCTGTTGTTCGTTTTAGGTGCCCCCAGGTTTGGTGACTTTGTTATGGCAGCCACAGGAAACCAGAACACCCACTTGAAACAAACTTAACTGGGAAGGGAATAATATTCTCAGCACCCAACCGCGTGGAGGGGCTGCAGAGGGAAAATGCTGTGGGATCCCAGAAGGCAGATGCCAGGGAGGTTAAGGAGAGACCAGGCAGGGGCAGGAAGGAGCAGGGCACCAGGATGCTGGGCAGGGCCGTGGGATGTGGCTTTAGATGGGAGAGTGGGGTGAGCTAGGATGGGGTCGCTGTGAGATGAAGCTGAGCAGGAGGTGGCAGTGAGACTCCACGTCTGTCTAGCCACGTCCATGAGCACTGGGGTTCCAGTAGCTGCAAACACAGTTATTTGGGCCGATCCCAGAAGAAGATCGCAACTTCCCATGGCTTTCCGTCCCTTCAAACCTACACGTCAGGCGTCCCTCTTTAACGGTTTTCTGTTTAGTGCCATTTGAATGAATTTTTTAAAGAAGCACAAATATTTTCGACGTGCAAAATCAGAGAATGCTTTTAATATAGTTGGGAAAATTCAATGAGCATTTTTTTGCTGCTTCTCTTTATGGTGAACACAAGCAGATTAAGTGATACTTAAAACGGGTGTGACTTCAATGCCTGTTTCTGCTTCCTGTTGACGCTGAGTGTATAAAACCCCAACCTGACATCCATTTGCCTCTTATCTGTGTCATGGACAAAACCACAAGGAGACCTGGCCCGAGCACGGAGCTGCTGGTTTCTACTGCTGCCCTGGCGATTAAAGCGTAGACAATGCTGGGTCTTCACTCACTCGGCCTTGAGTTGGGAAGGAGTCTCTTTACTTGTGTGGCCTTGCGTTTCGCTGCTCAAGCAAAGCAGGAAGGACTATTCCTATGTCTAGGGGAGACTGTGTCTTTGCCCACATTATATCATAGTGAGAACTTGAACTAGCAAATAAGGACATGGTAATGCTGAACTTGTAGGCTCTTCCTTATTTCAGGGAGTTGGTTAGCACTGTCTGAAACAACAACCAGAAAGGAACAGGCAATGAAGACTCAAACTTCACTCTCTTCTCTGAGGTCCAAGTGCCCACCGCAGAATTGGGCAAATACATTCTCCCACAAAGAATGACATCTTGCTTGGGAAGGGTGGTTTGGACCAGGTCAACCCTAGGGACTAATCTCTCTTTCCAGTGGGGTTTGCTTTGTGGATCACAGGAAGAGAGACAGGTTTCTCAAACCAAACTCTTACACACAAACAGCTGCGAGATGTTGCCCAGTTTGCTCTCCTGCTTTGAGGATATCAGAGTGCAGATGCAGATTTGCCCCAGAAGATGGAAGGGCAGGAGGGAGTTGTCTAGGGTCTGAACATTTCTCCAAGAATTTCTGTCCAATTGCTTAGCTTTCAGAAACAAGTTCTGCTGAAACCGCCACTGCCATGGTTGTATTATGACCGTAGATTTCTATTTGATTTATTTTTCTGGTGGGTTTATAACTATGGTAATAAATACTTGTCCTTCTGGGTCACTGGAATCAAGTTGCTGGGGTAAATTTACCCCAGGCTCACCTGAAACTACTGTCTAAGGCTCTGAACTGGGGCTGTCTTCCTTCTAAGGTTACTCCATTTAGGGGCCAGTCCTGAACAGAACATCTGGTTTTGTTTCTTTCCAGAACTTTGCTCCCTTTTTCTAGATATGACTGTATTTTCCAGAAAAAACAATGAGTCATTTCTTACATTTGGGTTGGTATACATTTTTATTCAATATATAGTTAGCACTTTAGAGGCCTAATATATATTTTCCACCTGAATATTTTAGACCAAAATATTTTCCATAGTTTGTTTAATGACATAGGAAGCTTAACATATGCTTTTCATTCAAATAATAAATATTTGAATATTTATTTTGTGAATATCAATAACTGTGCTGTCTGTAATAGAGGACCATTTTTGGGAAGTTGATTCTCACCATTTACTAAGAGATGAGGATGGGACATTTTTGATTAGCCATATTCTGCATGTCTGAACTATTTTTAGAGAAATAAATTTCATTGAATTAGTATTTTCCTTCTTCTATAAGAACTCTGGTGATATGTCTAAGAAAAAAGAGGAGTGGATAAAACTCAGCTTAGACTTTGGAAAAGATCCTGCAGAAAGTAAATCTTAAATCGAAACTTGCACATGCCAGGGAGCCAGAGCTGATTGATTTTTATACCTGAGCTTTTCTGTCTTTTGGAAGATTGCCCAACGAAGCTCAAAGAGGAATTTCTAGGAAGAAATTGATTAAGGGCAGGGGCAGTGGGGAAAGCACTTAATCGCGTGTGGGAATCTGGACCTGCAACAGAGTTACAACCCAGCCATAGGTTGTATCATGATGGTGGGTGGCTCAGGGAAGTGACACAGCCCACACTGTCCCTCCAATCTATTTCAGTCTCTTCGGAGAAAGAGGCACGACTTTGCTTGGACTTTCTCACGCCAGTGACAGCTGGGTCCACAGTGGACTGGCATCCCAACAGGCTTTTAGCGCATTTGCTCCTGTGAGTTTATGCTTGTCCCCATCCTCCAGCCCAGTGGGCACCACTGTCAGGAGGCCCTGGGGATAAGAAGCATAGCAAAATCCACAGGTGGGATTTGCACCCAGGCATTACTTATCCTGTCCTCCCTTTAAATCCATTCATTAATAAGTAGTTTTTGAGTGCTTGCTTGAAAGCGTCAGGGTTCGCCACAGTTCCAGGTTACCCCAAAGTGATGAGTGCTATGGGTGGAATTGTGCCCCCCCACCAAAACTGTTCAAGTTCTAACCCCCAGTACCTCAGAAGGCAACCTTATTTGGAAATAAGGCTGTTGCAGATGTAATTTATTAAAAGTGAGTTCCTAATGAAGTAGGGTGAGCCCCTAATCCAATGCAGTTGGTGTCCTTGAAAGAATGTAGTGTGATGCCAAAGGCAGCTATTGGAATGATGTTTCCATGAGTTAAAGAACACCTGGGGCTTACAGAATCCCTAAGAGGCAAAGCGGGATCCTCCTGTGGAGGCTGTGGAGGGACCCTGGTCCCGCCAACACCATCATTTCAGACTTCCGTCCAGCAGAACTATGAGATAATAAACTTCTATGGATATAAGCCCCTCAGTTTGTGGTACTTTCTTATGGCATCCTAAAAATTTATATAACAGATAAAATGTTCAAAAAATTTTATATATGTATGTATATATTCCAGGGGAACTTGATCAGCAAAGCACAAGGCAGGCGATAATGACAGAAAAATAAAACATGAAGTAGCATAATCCAGATGGCCAAAGTAAGACCTAATCTATCTATTATCCTAATAAATAGGAGTGGAATAAATTACTGCATTAAACGGCAAAGATTCAAGTCTACGTAAAAAGAGATAATCCAACCATATATAAGACTACATGGTGGGGAAAAATATACTAGGCTACTCCATGCCAGAATGAATTAATATGGCAATAAGATGAAAAGTTGTTAAATGGAATGGGAGTATGTATTTTTGTATTGGCACCCGTTATGACTAATGGTGAATTTTGTGAGAGGTTGCTAACATGAAGCTATTTTAGTCTCAGAGTTGGCTGATGCCCCAGGATACGGGGCTGCTGGTTCCTGCTTTCTAAAAGTGAGGGGTCAGCCCACCTGTGCAGGGAATGCAAACAGGGTGGTCAAAACCCACTTTTCTGGCTCTTGGGGTATAAAAGGTCAATGCTGGCTAGAGGGGATGTGGAAGAACTGGTTGCTGTGGGTTTCTCCCTAACCTGTGTACCAGAGAGGGCTTTCTTCTCCTGACCCCGGGGAGAGGCTCCTGAGAACCTGCTGTGTGGCCTCTGCAGCTTAGGGCCTGAAGGCTGGCTGCAGCATTGAAGCTCCACAGGGTAAAAGGCTGTGGCTGCCACACCCTGCCAGGCCGTTAATGAAAGGAGGGCTGCAGTTAAGAATGATGGCAGCCACTGGGCGTGGGGCTAACTGGCTGTCCTCCCATGGCCCAGGCTTCAGATTGAGGTCCTGGCTGAGAGGTGCTTAGAGGCGATCAACCCCCCTGCCCCCACCACTGCCGCCATGTTGAAGGGAGAGAGAGAAGGAGGAGGATGAGGAGGAGGAAGGAGACACTAAGAGGGCTGAAGTCTGGAGGTGCCAAGGCTGCTATCCCTTTGCCTCTCCCTCCTCCCTTGCTTGAGCCCTGGAGTGGGTAGATGGCAGCAGGCCTTGGGGCTGGGGAAACGGGAGGAGCTGGCAGAGCAGAGAGAAAGAGGCAGGGCGCTGACTCCTAGGAGGGCGAAGATATTACAGTGGACAGAAGAGGCTATTTTTGTAACCGGAAGTGACCAGGGGATTTGCTCTTACGTAACAAGGCCAAAACGTCATAGGACTTGCCCTAGATTTAGTGTGGGGAGCAGGGAAGGAGCAGCCTTGAAGTGACTGGTGCAGATGTAGACAAAAGAAAGGTGTTTCTCCATGTGCCCTGGGTGACCGTCGGCTTCAGTCGAATGGGTGTAAACTCTAATCGCACAAAACTTTAGACTTTAACAATGGCTATAGATCAAGCAAATATTGTTAGGTATTTGTGAATGACGAAAGTGCCATTTCAGTGGGGAGTTTAACATGCTTCTTGTTAGTATCAAGTAAAAAATACTATACAACGTAAGAAATTTCAATAATAGAATTAGTGTATGTAATATTCATAGTATAATTAATATATAACAGAGTTTATACCCCACAAAAAAGACATTATTTTAAATGGCCATAGAACATTTAGAAATTTATCAAATTTTCTGAAAGAAAACATCCATATATTCCCCTAAGTGGAATATATGGATACAGTCTGTCATGAAAATGCAGAAAAATAATAACAGTTTAAAAAATAAGATCAACAAAATGACTACTTAGAAATTAGCATTTTTTCCCCAGGAATAGAAAAAGATAGGTCAATAAAAATGGGCAGAAGAAGCAAACTTCGGTTACAGTTATTGAAATAAATAATATGAGCATGAGGCATAAGAAGCCTCATGGGATGTGGTCACAGCTATATCAATATGCACATTTATGGCTGTTAATGTTTTTAATATCAAAAATAAAAAACACCATTCCACTCAAGAAGACAAAAAATTCACATAAATTGACCTGCGAAGAGTAGGAGAAAAGATTTGACAAGAATAGAATTACCTATTAGAATGTTATAGGAACCTTAAACAATATGTTTGGTAAATAAAATTCACTGCTGGTTTTTTGAAAGGACAAAAAAAAGAGTGTATCTTCCCATTAATAGGAGCAAAATAAAATGCAGAAATCACTTTCCCAATGCACATTGTTTTTATTATATATTAATTCTACTATTATACTTTATATTAATTAATTATACTTTTAATATTACATACACTATATTGACATTTCTTGCATCACATATTTTTTACCTGATACTAACAAGAAGTGTGTCAAACTCCCCCACTAAAATGGCACTTTTGTCATTCACAAATATCTAACATACATACCTAGATGCAGAGATGATGATCGATGTGAGACAGGAAAACCTGAATTGACTCTTTCACCACCTAAGACTGAAGACCAAACACAACAAAGCCCTTCCGCCTCTACCTCTCAGAACGGTAACAGTCACCACGGGTTTCAAATGGGATTTTCACTTCTTTCCAACTTCCAAGCTACAGTTAATTCCTGGGCAGAGAAAAGGAGGGAGTCTCTTCAATTTAAGTCAATTTGTTGAAATGAGAAGATGTTTGATGTCAAAGCTAGACAAAGATCTTTTTAAAACCCACCATAAATCTAGTTAATCTGCAAAAATAGATGTGAACATCTTAAATAAGTTTTTAGCACACTGAAAGGAGGAGGTGATCAAAACCCCATCTCTACTAAAAATACAACAAATTAGCTGGGCATGGTGGCACGTGCCTGTAGTCCCAGCTACTAAGGAGGCTGAGGCAGGAGAATTGTCTGAACCCAGGAAGTGGAGGTTGCGGTGAGCCGAGATCGCGCCATTGCACTCCAGCCTCGGTAACAAGAGCGAAACTCCGTCTTAATTAATGACCATTCACATATGTGGAACACCTGCTGGTGCAAGTGCTTTGTGTACCTAGATCTCGTGGAATTCTGGAAGGTCCCATGGCCTGAGCTAGTCCAGGGAGTTGCTCATTGTCATATAATCAGGGAGTAGTAGAGCTGGGATTTGAACTCAAACTTTTCTGACTTGAGATTCCAAACTTGAGAATGATGTCCTATGACTGCTTAATAGTACTCACAGTTTGCAGCAAAGAGTCATCCGGCGATACCTGTAGCACATATTAGGTGTGCAGGGTACTGCAAAAGCACACACGAATGTCGTGTTGGATGCAGAAAAGCTATTTGGTGAAATTTAACATTCATTCTTGATGATAATAACAAGGAAAAAAATGATTTTTTTAGCATGAAAATAATATTGATATAAGACCATCCCTCTCCACCTTCCAGATCTCTCTAGAATCATGTCCTCTGCAGTTACAACACAAGACGAAACGCCATGAAAGCTATTTCAAAAGACCACTTGTAAGTTTTAGAGAATCTCTTTAAAAATGTGAGAAAAGTGACACAAAAAGGCTGGAATGGAGGAGACACAATTAGCATTGTTTGTAGTTGATGTAACTCTATTTGGGAAACTTAAGGGACTCACTTAAAAACATATTAGGATTACCAAAACAGTTTTAGCTAATTTTTAACAATATTAACTAAAACTAAATATTTTTAATATTAAACTACTGTGTGGAAACAATAGATTTTTATGCTACATGAACAACTGAAAACATATAACAAAAAGACCTTATTTGTAATAGCAACTGAATTATAAAATATGTCTGAAGAAACTTACAAAATGCCCTAGAAAAGTATTAAAATATATAAAACTTTGCCAAGGCACAGGAAAAAAAGCCTTAAATGAATATGAAGAATAATATGCCTGCATGAGAAGATTTACTAGTGTAGAGGTCAACTTTCGCCTAATTCATCCACAGATTCAATGAATATCCAATTCTGGTCCCAGTGGGATTTGGGGTGGAACTTAGCAAAATGTTTTTAAAGTTCATCTGGAAAAATAAATGGCTGAGAAGAGCCAAGGAAGTTTTGAAAAATAAGAATAATGTGATAGGATGTGACCTACTAGGTATTAAAATACTAGAGTGATTAAAACAATGTGCTCTTGGTGCGGGGATAAATGAATCAATAGAACAGAAAAGAAATTTCAGAAAGAGGCATAAATAATGCAGCGTACAATAAAGATAGCATTTTAGAGTAGCAAAAAAAGGATAGATTATTCGGTAAACAGTTTGGGGTAACTAGTCAAGCATTTGAAAAAAGAAAAGTTAGATCCCTACCTTACAATAAAACTAAAAATAAGTACCAGCAAGATGAATATTTTATGCTTAAAAATAGATCTACATTAGTCCTAGAAAGGAGTGAAAGTTTATCTACTCTTACTGTGACGAAAGCTTTTTAAAGTGTGGTGTCACAGGTAGAAACTAAGAAAGAAAAACACATAGATTTGAATTTCTGAAATGCACCTGCAAATTACAAATTATAGTGCAAATAATAAATTATGACAAAATGTTTGCAACTTACAATTCAAGTGTTAACATCTTCGATACATAATTATTTAAGTCACTAAGGCAAATATGAGCTGCAAACCCTCATCATTAGAATTTGTCCTGGTACTCACAGAGGCCTCTTTTCTCTCCATATACACGCACGTGTGTGCACACACATATACACACGGGTATTTTCATTCTGGTACTGTGGTATTGCTAACAAATCCAAATAAAGACCATCAGTGTGTCCAGCATGGGGAATGGTTAAATAAGTGTGGTACATCCATACGATAGATACTATGCAACTTGGAAAAAGAATGTGATTTGTGTTTATATGGGAGAATCTCTAATCTATGTTGTTAACGATGAGAGCAAGGTAGGAGCTCTCTCTGTATGTGGTTGACATGGTAGAAAACAACAGTTTCTTCAGTGGCTGTCCTTGGAAAGAACTGTCGTTGGTTTGAGATTAGAAAGAAGGCATGCTATGGAATTTTCTAATATTTACGTGTTTTTTTTAAGAGTTAATAGAGATCATTGTGGTAAGATTATGAACAAGTTGAACTTTCTTCATTATGCTTCTCTGCAGCTAAAAAT
This sequence comes from Callithrix jacchus, assembly GCF_049354715.1. Taxonomy (NCBI): domain Eukaryota; kingdom Metazoa; phylum Chordata; class Mammalia; order Primates; family Cebidae; genus Callithrix; species Callithrix jacchus. The sequence continues at coordinate 122,485,137 of NC_133513.1, read as the reverse complement.
AACAACAAACTAATAAATATAAAAACTTAAAGTATGGAAAGAAAAAATATGCAGAAGATTTAAAAGAGTAATTAAAGAGGAGAAATATAAATGGCCAATAAGCATAAAATCTCTGAACTTGCACAGTAATCAAATGCACATAAAAATGAAGTATTGTTTTACTTATAAAACAGCTTATATAAAATTTTACTTATAAAAACGTTTTAATGATAGTGTCTGATGCTGGGAGGGTATTGGATCATGGACACAGAGGAAGGTAATGCATGTTGGTACGGTCTGTCTGGTTAAAGATTTCATGGCATTTTGAATTCCACTTTAATACGGATCCCACGGAAATAATTCTAGAAAGACTCGGCTTCGGAAATCTTTGTTGCGGTGTCTTTGATGGTGGAAAAATGCAAACAGTGCTATATGCATGGCACGTTCATACCATGATATTTAGGCAACTGGTCAAGTTTGTTATGGAAAAAATGTTAGGAAAATTAGTTGTTATAAAATATTTAGTGTAAAATGCAGGCAGTGTAACAGTATAACTGGCTTGATCCAAAGTCTAATTTTAAAAGGGTGAATTCTCATTGAAAAAAGGTAGAAGGGAAATGTGCCAAAATGTTAAAACGGATGTTTCTTGACCATGGGATTGTGAGTTCTCTTTATTTTTCTTCTATTTGCTTATTCTTCAATTCCCACAATCTTGATTTCAGGAGAGCTTCCAGAGAATGGGGCGTCTCACTCCTTCTTTATATAGACAAAATTAATTGCATATCTACTGTGTCCTGTGCATGACACAGCTCCTTCAGCCTAGGAATTCACAGTCTGGTGAAGAGAGGCACACCTGGAGGAGAGCAGGGAGCAGGAAGACACTTGGAAGTTCTGCAGACCAGGAAAGAATGGCTGACCTGGTTTGGGGCAGATAGGCACGACAGGGAGCAAGATCTGAGCTCAGTTTGCCCCTGGACATGCTTGGAAAGGCTGTGTCAGGCATCTCCCAAGCTCCTGGCTAAATTCTCCAATTCTATAGCATGTATGCACTAAAAGGGCATAAATTTCACCTGCAGTTTCTGTTCTTCCACACACAGGCTCAGGATTTCTTTCTGGAAGAATGTGTCCCCTTGCCATGGGATGTCACTTGATCCTAACCCCAGCTTCAGGAGCAAGAGGCACCTGTTTTAGGGTGAGCGGCCAACAGGGAGGTCCATGCTTCTGCACTTGTAATATAGGCCTCCTGGGTTAGGCTGTGAAAAAGATCAGCGGCTAGGTGGAAGAGAACCCCATGTGATGATAATAATGAGATGCAGCCCTTCTCCATACCACCAGTAATAATTTTATTATTTCCAGATTTCTTTGAAAGGCAGCTAAGGTCTGGCCAGTTGTATAGAAAATATTTTGGACAGACAGAAGGCTAAACCCAACTCCTTCAGCACAATACCGTGCGCGTGGCCGATGAGCAGTTAACAGCCTTTGGATGTTGACTGAAGCATCCTAACACCTTGACCTTGGCCTTGCCCACTATGCCCTGCCCTTGCCTGGTCAGGCACCTCCCGCTTTGCCATGGTGGACATCACACCCTCCACAGGGAGCCAGGACACTCACAGCCTCATATTCTCTGCCTTGAAGGTTTTCCCAACTCCGTTGCAAAATCTGACTTCCCCTTTAAGACCTACCTTAACACGTCCACTGCCTTCGGTATCAATTGCTTTTCCCCATTCTTCCCAGGAGAGGTGGCTGTTCTTGTACCCCATTCTATTGTCAGTTTTCTGTTTCCATGACAGCTCATTGACCATGGGGCTTGAGTATTCCTGGTGCCAGCATTCAGTGGTTGCTCCGGGAATCAAGTGGCTTCCTCTCTTGTCTTGAGCTAGTTGAGGCTTTGCACTTCTCTATCCCCCTCTGAAAAATTCACTCTATTTTTAAGCACAGTGGCCTAGCAAGGTAGTATGTCCTGAAATAGTACACGCCTTCTCCAAACACATACATGCAGAACATGCCTGTACATGTGCACATGGGTGCATATGTGTGTGTTTTAATTATTGTGCAACTCTGGAGTTCTTAGACAAAAACTTCGTTTTGCTATGAGACCTCGTGGAGGCAGGTGCTGAGAAGCAACAGCCCTGCAGCTCTTACTCGTCAACCTTCTGCAGTTGAGGGGCCCTTTGGGGCCAAACAGAAGGGGATGGCACAAGGCTTGGCTAGGCGCAGGCCAGATCCCCTGTAGGAAAGCAGGTGCGCTTGGCTATCTTTAACCGAAAACCTAGGGTCCTAACAATACAGCCGCGTGGTGTTGGTCTTAGCAAGGCACTTGGAGGACAGAGCTCCTATGTCTTGGGGCTGGTCAGCATCGCCATCTTAGCCCTCTCCTGCTGAATAATGGAAACCTGTTTTAGTTTTTATTTTGTTGTTAATTTCATGCCTTATGCTAAATCCTTACTGAGTACTTAATCTTGTTAAGAAACATCCACAAAATATTTATTACCAGGAAACTGATTTCATAGGTAATTGCATCCTACTTTTAAAAAAAACTTATTTTATGCCTTTTTGTGATATAATTAAAAACATCATTTTAGTTTTGATCTTTTGGGGATTAAAACTATATTTAATCATGCAATGCTTTTTTATTATTTTTGTTCTTGTGTTACAGCAAATGTGCAGTGGTTTTTATCTCCTCTTTGTACTTGCAATAACATATTATTTGACCATGAATCACTTTAATGGATTGAAACATAAGCATGTGGATTGAAAAATAGATATATTAGTCAAATCAATAAATAAATATGAAAATATATTTCTACGATGAAAAACCATCTTGGCTACTGTGTCCTCCAACGTGGACAGAGAGAGCTGAAATATATGGCCGTAAAATATAGCTTGCCATGTCAACTAGCCAGTGCCTGCAGCCTAAAAGGGATTTTGAGCACTGAGTAAGTAGTATTTCATCAACAAAATCATAAAATAAAGACATTAAAATGAAGGGATGATGGAGTGCTGCAGGACGTTTGTAAAATCACCCTTCAGTCTGCGGCTGGAGTAGTTTAGTATCAGACATGGCATACTTTTCATATAAATTTGCTTACAAATAGCATGCCTTAACAAGCAGTATTACCAGGCTGCGCCTGTAGCAAATATATTTCTACTATTGTTGCTAAACAAACTCTGCATGCACTCTACGGCATAGCTAGGGTAGAAACAAATAACTCATCTCTGGTCTAAAAATGTACAACTATTACCATCTTCACCCAGAGCATTCGTCTTTGTTAATTAATGACTTAACATAGCTCCTTTTAGCTATTCAAAAGCCAGCTACCCAATTTTTATATACTTCTCTTCATGTGCTGTCTTTATTGGATGAAATCCCCTATTAGTCATAATCAATGTTCAATCTCTAATTTCATAAGATAATAAAATGGGCCGCATGGATTATTAGTAGTTACATTGTGTAACTTATCAGTTATTTGTCAGATGAATGTTGGAATATAATTAACATGCATTATTTTAACGAATACAACTGAGAAATAAAGATTTTAAGTGACTTGCCTTTCTCAGAAAGTAGGCAAAGAGTACAGTAAGGAAATCTGTATTTGCATTTATTTACATATCAGTGTGATTTTTTTCTATAGCACATAGCATTAGTTTATTTTTCCATTGCAAATTGATATAACTTGTTGTTTGATTATATTTTTACACACATTAATAAGATCAAGAAGCGTTAATTAAAATTTGTAGTTCTGTGGGATGGAGAAACTTTTATAGAACAGATGTGAAATTAGGTGGGGAATTCTAGATTTGAGGTTGGATGGATGTCCTACAGTTCCTGTGATTCACACCCCGTTTGCAGTCGTCCTTCCATAAACCATCACTGAGTGAACGGCACAGTGACCACCTAGGAGGAGACATAGTATTTTCTCAGCCTTCCTGAGACCCACCTCTGGAGCCTCTTGCCTGCTCTTCTCCTGGGTCCCGGGTCAACAATGTGTGACAGGGCACTGTCATCCTGTTGAACCCACCCCACAGGTGAGAACGTCTGGGATGGGCCCTTTAGACTCTCCGGCTCTCGTTGGTTCAAAGCAGTGCTATTGGGCTGCAATTGGTTCACCCCAACCTGGAAACAAGCAACACCTCCAGCTGAGAGGTTTTTTTGTAATTGGTAATTTATTTTTCCATTTCCCACAAGAATTGTTATGTGACCCGTCCCTGGAGGGGGACTTTGGAAAGCAGAAGTTGGGGTTCATAACTCACATCATGCTCCAGACGTGCAGCCGGGCATCCTTGTGCAGGAAGTGTCCCCCCCTCCCTTGGGCTCTCAGGGGCAATGGGAAGGCTGGATGCCCTCCCAGTGGGATGTCTCAGGGTCTGAGACAGGAACCAGGCAAGGACTTGCCTTGGCCTCTAGCTCTCAGCCCTGCTCAGCCACAGCAATGGGGCTCTGGAAACTGGGGCTGGAACCCCTCAGAGAGCCATGAGGTTGTTGCCTCACACACATTTCAGCACTGAGAGCCAATGGCAAAGCTTCTGTAACAAAGGGCATGATGGCTCTTCCTGCCTTCCTGTGCCCTGAAGCTAGCTCCTGTCTCAGCAGATGTTGGCACCCTCCAGTGCCTGACCCGCCACCTGGCCACCATCACAAGAAAGATACGTTTTGAGGGTCACTTACTGCCTTCCTTTCCTTCCTTCCTTCCTTCCTTCCTTCCTTCCTTCCTTCCTTCCTTCCTTCCTTCCTTCCTTCCTTCCTTCCTTCCTTCCTTCTCTCCCTTCCAACCTTCCCTCTCTCCCTTCCAATCTTCCCTCTCTCCCTTCCTTCCTTCTCCCTCTCCCTCCCTTCCTTGCCTCTCTCCCTCCCTTCCTTGCCTCTCTCCCTCCCTTCCTTGCCTCTCTCCCTTCCTTCCTTCTCCCTCTCCCTCCCTTCCTTGCCTCTCTCCCTCCCTGCTCTCTTCTTTCTTTCTCTTGCTCTTTCCCATATTCTGTGGTTCATTTCCTGCTTCGTTGTTTCTGGTTATGGAGTGGACCACCCACATGCAGGTTGCAGAGATGGGTGAATAAAAGTCAGAATTCAAGGTAATTGTGGTGAAACCTTTGTAGAACATCTGCAAGTGGATTGCATTTGTGAAATACGCTAGCATCTGATTTTGGAATCAATAGCTCAGACTTTTTTTTCTTTTCAATTGAATTTTATGGGGGTGGGGGCATACAAAAACCCATCCAAATAAAAATTATTTTGGAATTACAGATACGTTAGCAGTATTTAAATACCAGTGGGGAGCAGTGTATGCACATAAACATTTAAAATAATGCCAGTAAAAATGAGAGTGACTCATTGTATAGACCACCCTGTACTGCTGGTTCGGCGCACACAGCTCTTTCTGGATCAACATCGTGCTTTATTTAATATATCAGCCTCAACATACTGTTGTCATTAGAGTTCCTCACAAATGCGATTTAATGTTTAATGTGGCAAATTGTTTATTATACAGATGCTGGGTTCTTCTTTGGAGGAAACCTTAGGGTCATTTCTTATACAAAGCACTTTCCACTCGGCAGAGCCAGACTTCCAGCTTCAGCTGTATTTCTTGTGTCTGTGTCCTCATTCCCTGAGTGTGAAAACTTTATTGCTCATTATCTACTGGGCTGTGATGAAGTGACAGATGATTTATTGGGAGCCAAAAACTGTGTTTCAACGGTGAACATTTTTATCCTGTTGTGATGCGGTTCTGCCAGCCTCCTCTAACTGCTGAGACGACAATAAAGACGGCTCCATGCTGGAGGGGCTGGCGCTCCTCATAAAGGTCCGCATTTCACATCACACTCTGTTCCTAATTTGATTCAATTCCCTTTTGTTGCTTAAAAATTCAATTTGTTTAATTGAGCTGTTTGACAGTAAAATCTGAATTCCATGCATTTTAACCATTCATATTAAATTTCCCTCCATATAGTGCTTTTATTAATGTGCTTTATAGGCAGAGGCTTAATTTAAATTCGGTGACCTCACAGGCTTATAAAAGGATCTGAATTCTTGTTTTTTCTCAAATCTGAATTAAAATGAATGAATGCAAATCGATGGTACAGTTGTGATTTCATTACTCAGTTTAACGAGGCAAGGAAAGGAACCGGGTATGCGAGTATGAGGTGTGAAGGTGTGTATGTGCATGCTTTTTTAGTGTATTTTCATATTTTAATAGATGACATAATACAGGGGTGGCAGTGAAAGTCTAAATGACCTCCCTTTCACAGTTCAAAAAGCAAGTCTCTATCTTCCATTAAAATGGTAGGTGAGGTACTGTATCATGGAATATACAATGTCTGCGTTTTTACAGGTTTACACATTTATTGACATTTAAACAGCTGAACATCTTTTCCTTTAGGATTAATAAGACACACAGAAACCAACGTCAGAATTTTGAGGTTTACTAAACTTTAATCTGTAAAATTTAATAGAATATCGGAGTCATTATGTGTGTGTGTAGAATGCCACGTGACTTTACAAACACTTTTAAGCAATGAGTTATGTTACAAGAATGGGTTGGCTGTGTATCATTATGTCCAGGTAAATGCCAGAATGATGACATAATTGGTAGTTGGGAGTAAAATACAACCCCTGTAAAATGTTACTAAGGTAAATGTGGAAGGACTGTAATTCATTATACACAAACATGACTTCTAGGTATTTATCATTTTATGAAATAGAGACTAACTTGAGCTCACCAGGCATTGTTTCTCTCTTGCCTTTGTTAGTTCTTTCAGCAGTGGAACCATGTCCTGGCTTCAAAATAGCTAATTCCTTTTTATTCAACTGTTTTCCAGGGTACCCTGGTGAATTTCACGTCTCTTTTCATCCACTGGAGACTAAGTATTCTGTAAATGCTAAATCCTAAAAACTGGCCTTCCTGAGAATGATAGTCCACCAATTTCAGACAATGATAAATTTATGGCTTTGGATTAAAGGTCAGATGGCTATTTCAGACATTAAAACAGCCCAATTTCATAATAGCCAGCACCTTCAGGAAAGACATTTTTGCACACTGGTGCCTGTTAGTTCCTGCTAAAGACATATAGTAATAGTTTGGAAGTCGAGAAGCCCATTTCCTACCTGTGCAGCGTGTTTGCCTGTAGCCCTAGGCGACGGTTTAACTTTTAACCCTCTTGTTCACACAGAGTACATGCATAAAAGTACAATGTACCACATAAGGGAGCAGGCCTTGCAACATTTGCTTTATGCTGGTTGCTATCAGACACATTACTCATGTTTTCAGGCATTTTCGGCCGTCCCAAAGTAAGAAGGCATTTTCGGTAAATGGCTGCTTTTGCTTTAAATTTGTTCGGTTCAGGTCATCTCGGCCCCTCCAGCATCAACAGGGATCTAACGAAAAGAAAGAGGCTGGCGAAAAATGCCTTGGAAAGGCTATTGTTTGGCCGTTCTTTGGGGTGTTTGATTTGATGGTATTTAATCAGGCCTCTCCCCTGTGACCCAGCCACCCCCGAGTCCTGTCTGGGGTGAACTGCTTTATAACCGTGAGGCGTCTGTCTCCCTCCTAAGGCTCTAGAGCTGCCCCCTCTGATGAATGATCCTGACCATCACTTGGTGCTTTCTCTTCTGCTCTTAGGCCTAGCACCGTGCCTGAGCAGTGACAGCCGGGACGACGGACGTCCCATGTGGCACCTGTGCAGCACGGGGCAAACCCATGGCCTCCTGGTAATTAACAGCACCAGAGAATAGAGAACAGATAACGAAATCGTCTGCATTAAGGGCTCTTTCTGCTCATGGAGTTCATCATTCCAAGCTTGGGGTAACCACTTCAGGGATATTAAAAGCAACGGGATAAAGAGAAGCAGATGAGAAATTCCACAGAATCCAAATCCAGGCACGGCTCCTCCAGGTGAATGGGTGAGAGGCCGCCTCGAGGCCTTCCCTTCCAGCTGCAGGACCCACACCAGCGATAGGAAAATACCAATGCGTCGAACCTCGCCTATCCCTCACACGCTGCATGCATTTGAGATTTCCTTTCCCTTTCCTAGATTTTTCCCAAAGGCCATCCCAATTAATGTTGTGGAAAAGGATGAGATTAAATGAGGTTGAGGTTTTCTCCATGAATACTCCTGAGTTGATAAAGGTGAGTTTTTCCCCCCCATTCTATCCAGAATCTAACCAGTGGGAAACTGAGAAACTCTTGAAAGAATAACTCATGGATTCTAGAAGGGCACCATGCTCTTTAATTGAAAGAAAAACAACAAACATCTTTTGTGTATGGGAAAAATATGCCATTTAAAGGGAAAGTGAAATTACCTTTACTGTAGCCTTTTTTTTTTTTTTTCTGGATGAAATTCAAGATAGACTAGCTCCTTCCTGAATCTGCTTTGATCTAAATAATAAGCTTTTGAGGTGCTAATGCATAGGCAATGGGGATTAAAGAAATAAAGATGAAGATTATACAGATGGGTAAAGGAAATTTAAAAGGCATTTCCTAAACCTTCTTGTAGCTCTCCCGCTAAAACCTTCACGGTAGCAAAAATCAAAAGAGAATGTTAAAGAGTCAGGATCCCCCTTTTCGTCTGGATAGTAGGTGATTAACTGTAGAAAAGAGAGCCACGCTGGGGCTTTTGACCCTCGCGCTCACCTCCTGCTGAAAGAACGGGAGAGGTCACAGATTGGAGCCTCCCACACACTGGACAACTGAAAGTTGACTCGGAGTTTTAACAGCCTCGGCGTGATCATAAACCTGTGGAGGCTGCACAGGATTTGCCACTTTCTGAATCATCGTCTTTCCTTGTAGTTTGTTTTACATCATTCCCTCCCCTACCCCCTAGAAATAAGTTTCAGGTCACAATTGTGTTTTTATTTTTTTTTTTGAATTTTATTTATTTATTTAGAGACGGAGTCTGGCACTGTTGCTCGGGCTGGAGTGCAATGGCGCTGTCTCTGCTCACTGCAACCTCCACCTCCAGGATTCACACGATTCTCTTGCTTCAGCCTCCAGAGTAGCTGGGATGACAGGTGCACACCACCACACCTGGCTAAGTTTTTGTATTTTTAGTAGAGACGGGATTTTACTATGTTGGGCAGACTGGCCTTGAGCTCCTTACCTTATGATTTGCCCACCTCCTCCTCCCAAAGGGCTGGAATTACAGGCATAAGACACTGCGCCGGGCCTGATTTTATTTTGTATTTTATTTATTTATTTATTGAGACACAGTCTCACTCTTTCACCCAGGCTGGAGTGCAGTGGCATGATCCCGACTCACTGCAACGTCTGCCTCCCAGTTCAAGCAATTCTCCTGCCTCAGCCTCCTGAGTAGCTGGGATTACAGGTAAGTACCACCATGCCAGGTTGATTTTTGTATTGTTAGTAGAGACAGGGTTTTGCCATGTCAGCCAGGCTGGTCTTGAACTCCTGGCCTCAAGTGATCCACCACCTCAGCAACCCAAAGTGCTGGGATTACAGGTGTGAGCCGCTGTGCCCAGCCTGTGTTTTTCTTTTCGGTGACTGCCCCTAATATGAGCTGTGTGCTCTTCATGTGGTAGAACAGGAGTGGAGTGCCCTGACTTTTGCCTCAAAGAAATTCAAAACCTACATTAAGATAAAGTGGTCCAAAAAGATAAAAGTCTCAATTTGTAAAGCTAAAGTTGAAATTTATCATTTCTTAAATGTCAATTACCTTTTATTTGGACAAGACACAGTGCCTTGCACCTAAAATATGTTAGATGACCCAATGACAGTCCCGTTACGCGTGGGTGCTAAGCTGTAGCAGCTCAGGGGACACTAACATCAGCAATTCCTGGGGTAGGAGGGAAGGTGGAGGATGTGATGTGTGAGTCGCGCCTTACATGAGAAACGTTTAAATGGACAAAGCCTGAGGGGAAGGGACATTCCAGTTTGAGAAGCTAACCAGGTTAATAATGATCTTTTTGTAATTTGATGTCAGTAATATGCAAATATTCTTTGTGCATCATAAACAACTCAAGTTTTTAAGTGAGGTCTCCTTCAGTTTGAGAGCATACACTTTAGAGCTAGTGAGACCCAAGTTCAAGTCCTAGCTTTGCAGTTTTCTAGCTGTGGGCCCAGTAGTCTTTCAAAGTCTTCCTTTTCTGAGCAGTAAGACATAAAACAGTACCTGTTTCACAGGTTTGTAGTGAGGACTGAATGACATGATGTGGCTGATGTAGTTTACTGTCTGAACGAATGCAGTGTGGCTTTGTGTGTGACCGTGCAGTATGTAAAAGCTGCTGCCTGTGTTAGTGATGCCACCATGGAGCCGCCATTAGAAACCTGCATTGCTGCTGGTGACCTCAGCACGAGAAAGCTGGCTCAGGCACAGAGTAAACTTAAAAGCTGGTGCCAAAGCCTCAGGAGTAGATTCCTTCTCCTCTCTATTTTTCAAGATGGATTATTTTATTGTTTTGAAAAAATGATAAATTTTTAAATAAATAATTAAAACAATGACAAGACTAGTATACATCTATACTCTGCCACTCCTCTCCACCCAGTTTTACATTATGTAACTGGCCAAACAATAAATCAAGTATGAAAGGAAACAAACATGCCAGAACCCAAGAAAGAGAATAACTATAAACCCTCCTAACAGGAACAGCTGACCACACCGAAGCTCAGCCATAGTTACATTATGTCTTATAATTTTATCTAAATATTATATTAGTATAATTATTAACAGTACCATTATATAGAATAGAATTATATTCTATATAAATTAATTGTAATTTATAATATACAATATATATAAATTATATCATAAATACTATATATGTAGTTATATATTATATATTATAAAATTAATTATATATAAATGACATTATATAATTTATATATAATATATAAATGATGTTTATGTATAATTTATATATTTATATGATTTATAATACATAATTATATATTATAAAATGTTTTATATATGTTATATGATTTATTATATATTATAACATAATTTCTAAGTTATCAAAATTATGTTTAGGTTAATATATTTATATTAGATTATAAATATAAATGATATTATTTTCCTGGTGTTTATTGCATTTGGACATTTATATATACTTTTACATGTATTACTTGATTTATCAGCTTTAAAAATTACATGTTTGTTCTCCTTATGTAAAGATGAGAAAAATTGGGAACTTACGGTATTTCTAAATCCACTCTTTCTCGTCATTGCCCAGCTGTAGAAGCTGCATTTTATGTAATGTAGAGTTAGACAGACATGCATATACGTACAGTTAGAAAATACATATGCCCTAGTCTCCACAACTGTGAGAAATAAATGTTTGCTCTTTATGAGAAAAAAAAAGAAAGAAAATACAAATATCTATACATGTTTGTGTTTTTTTCTTTCTTTTATCAAAATTATCAGTGTTGTCACAGTTTAATGCTCTTGATAAGAGGGTTTGATGCTCATGAAGAGTTTTTGGCTGAAGGTCGTTCATTTGCTTTGGGCCAGGCTGAGATTTGCCCTCCAGATGTTTCTATAAGAAGGGCTTATGGGTATTATATTCATTGAGTTCTTGCACGTTTATTTCCTTTAATAGTTGGATTCTTGTGTGGGCAGGTACACAATTCTTGAGCTACCACCCTCTTTCCCTGGGGTTTTCGGGTTCGTCCTGTTCTTGCAGTGCCCGGTGCTCAGAGCTGATGAATCCTCCAGGTCCCCTAAGGGTTCTTTCTTCCTTTGGAGGTTCAATAACATCACTAGCATGTGACTCAAATGATTGCTCACATCATTTTTCTTGGTCCATAGCATATGCTTTCAATCTGTAGATTCAAGTTGCCTTTTATTGCTGAAAAGTTTTCTTAAATTATATCTCAAAAGTTTGTTTTCCTTTTCTGTTTCAGTTTTGTGGTGTTCTCCTTAGGGGATGCCATTTACGTGTCTGTGGCCTGTGTTATTTCTATCTTATCTATGCATTATTTTTCCCTCTGCTTTTTAACCCGTGTTTCCTGATTTCCACTTTCTTTGCTCGGTTCCTTAGTTCTGTCCTCCACATCTCTTTCTGTGTTACCAGAAATATACATTCCTGCTTTGGGTCAATGTGGTCTTCATTTCTGTGATGCTTTTATTTTTTCATCCACTCCTAGTTCTCCTCTTATTTCTTCTCCTACTGTTGGCAGTCAATGTGTTTTTTTGAATTCCTGTAGCTCTGCTTTGAGATTTTACATTAAAGAAGTAATTATTTCATTAAATTTTTAAAAATTCATGGGGCAAGTTTGGTACCAATTTTCATCTGCTCCACAGTAGCGAGTGTTCTTGATTTACCATTTGTTTTCCTGTTCATTTTCTTCCTTTTCAATGAGCAATTTAAATATATTCTGTGCTTATTTGCTTATCCATTTTTAAAAATTATCACTCATCTTGGAAGGAGGTGAATTATTCATGGGCCAGCCTTTTAAGGAAGTTTAATGTTGGTAAGGACCAGCATTCTGGCAGACAGACTTCTCCTTCATTATTGGGAAAGTTCCGTAAGATGATGAACCTTTTTGGCAATTACCTCTTTCCAACCAAAAGAAAGCAACAACCGCAAACCTGCTTCTAAGAGGATCTCCCTGACTCTGCCTCTCCAAACGACGGCTTCCTGCAAGTATGACCACTGACACGTCTGCTCATTCATCCCCCTCTCTTCTGCTTCTCCATGGTGCTATGCAGAATCTGGGGAGAATTCTATTACAAGCTGGCATGCTCGACTCTTGGTTTCAATCTAGGGATCTCAGATTTTGTCTCCCTTGGTGAATTGCCTACTCTGAAAAAGTTGAGGTTTGAAAGTCTTCTCTGAGCTCTGTGGCCACAGCCAGGAGTGTTTTGTCCGGGGAGTGTTTCCTATTCCTTACTCTGCCCTCCACTGCCCTGGCGAGTCCTTCGGATGTGGGGATGTGGGTTACAGAGGGGTTCTGGTTTTAAAAAATTGGGTTTGCAGTGTTTTGTTTCTCATGTCATCATTTTAAGAGTGATTCCTTAGCGAGTATGGACCCCAGTATTTTAAACCTGAATGTAGACGGTGGCAACTTAATTCAGGTTCCCAGGTGATGGGAGAGGAATTAGGAAGCTGTATTGTGTTAGCTGGCAAGGATGTAAAGAACCGATAAAGGCCCCAGTGTTTAGGTTTTTATTCCTTTAATTTAATCTTTGTTTCATGGAGTGAAACTGCTGAAAGTAACTCCATTTCCTAAAACAAATTCACTGATTTTTTTTTACTCCCTCAACAAATATATGAGCACATCCCCTACCAAGCACTTCTTTAGTTGCTGGTGGTAAAGTAGTAAGCGAAAAAGACAAACCCCACCGTCTGGGACTTACATTTAGTAGATGTATTAGTCAGTGTTCTGCAAAGACACAGAACCAATGGGTGTGTGTGCACGCGTGTGTGTGCGCTTGTGTGCATGTGTGTATGAATGTGTGTGCATGTGTATGTGTGTGTGCATGTGTGTGCGTGTGTGTGTGCGTGTGTGCTGCATGCGTGTGCATGTGTATACGCACACAGAAAGAGGTTTATCGTAAGGAATTGGTTTATATCCTGGATGCTGGCAAGTCCTTCCATCTGCAGAGTGAGCTGGGAAGCCGGAGACCCAGCAGAGCCAGGAGCTTAGTTCTAGTCTGAGTTGAAACCTTGATAATCAGGAGAGCCAACAGTGCAGTTCCAGTCTGAAGGCCGGTGGGCCTGAGACCCAGGAAGCCTTAATGTTTCAGTTAGAGTGCAAAGGCAGGAAAAAACTATTGATCCACTTTTAAGACCATCTAGGCAGGAAGAATTCTGTCTTACTTGGGGGGAGAGTCAGCCTTTTCAATCTATTCAGGCCCTCAACTGATTAGATGAGGCCCACCACATTAGAGAGAGCAATCTACTTTACCCGTTTACCAATTTAAACTTCAATTTGATCAAAAACACCCTCATAGAAACAGCCAGAATAATGTTTAATCAAGAATCTGGGTACACCACAGGTCAATCAGGTTGACAAAATTAACCATCACAAGTGTAACCCTTTCAACTCAACACATATATACATCTCACACCACACTTACTCTCTAATTAAAGGCAATGACAAGGGCATGATTCTGCTAATGTGATACAACTATCCTGTGTACGACTGAAAATGCACTAACTTCTTCTCCTGAAGAGAAGGTGAAATCCTTGAGTAATGTTTACCTTTCTTGTGATATCTTATAACTTAAATACTGGGATGTAACTTCAACAATATTTAAATGTTATGATATGAAGCCAATTCATGTTACGTTACATGATAAGGGGATAAGAGATGGGAGAAAAAAAAGACACATGCACATATTCTTAAGAAAATAAAGAAGAAATCTTCATGGTAATTACAGTCCTTAGTCTGTAACTGGTCTGTGGTGGCAGCTGGTGTTGATAACCACCTTCTTCCAGTGCCCATTCTGAATTTCCTTTGTCCTCAGTAAGCACCTCAGCTGGCTATGAACCTTTTCCTGGTGGAGTGACCCAAGCCTTGATTCTTGAGTCTGGGCTCTCCGCCCACATTCAGTTGCTGTGATTTTCCGTGGACTTTGATCATAAGGTATGATCATCCTAAGGGACACCTTGAGCGATCTCCAGTATTCCAGACATACTCTTCCTTATCTCCGCGTGGAATAGCAGTCCCACTTCCCCTTTGTAGACTGGAGCAATCACCCAGACAGCACAGTAAATCCCTTCTTTGCCTGTTGATTTAGAGGTATGAGGAGCCCAAAGTGTCCAGGTGGCAGTCTTAACTTCCAGTGTAATGGAATCATTGTGTCCCCTGGTGGAACCACTCCTCCCACTGGAACAGAAGCCTCTAGGCCTTCAGAACACAAGTCCATCAGCACAGGAAGAAAAAATTTGGCAGTGGTTAACTAGGGGTAATAGTGAATGGTGCCACTCCCATTTCCACCCCTTGATTCCTGGACCTGTGAGTTTTGAAAATGGGAGAAACAGCATCGTATATTGGGCACTGATTCAGAAAATATACAGCCTCCCAGAGAACCTTGCCCCAGCACTGCAACGTATTGTCACCTAGCTGATGGTGTAACTGTGCCTTCAAAAGACCACTGTACCATTCTATGAAACTGGTTGCCTCGGGATGGTGGGAAACAGGGTAAGACCAGCGAATTCCATGAACATGGGCCCACTGCCACCCTCCGTTACCTGTGGAGCGAGCTCCTTATCGGAAGTAAAGCTGTGTGGAATACCATGATGGGGTATAAGACAGTGTTGTAGTCCATGGATAGTTTTGACAAAAAGCATTGTGCAGAAGAAAGGCAAATCTGTATCCAGGTTAAGTAACCAGTAATGACACAATGTTGTCCCTTTCATAAGGGAAGCAGCCCGGTGTAATTAACCTGCTACCAGGTAACTGGATTCACATCCTGCGGAGTGATGCCATATTAGGGGCTCAGTGTTGGTCTCTGCTGCTGCCAGATTGGGCACTCAGTGGTGGTCATAGCCAGGTCAGCCTTAGTGAGTGGGGGGTCCGTGTTGCTGAGCCCATGATTGGCTTCCATCCCTGGCACCATGGATACTTTTTTCATGAGCCCCATTCAGTGATAATGAGGTGGCCGGAGAAAGAGACTGACTCATCTCCATAGAATGGGTCATCTCATCTTCATATTAAATTATGGAACCCCCAGCAAAAATATACAGATATTTGTGTCCCAAGTGGGGATGAAGGGAAGCGGGGGAGGAGGAGGGGGAGGGGGGCTATAGTAGGAGGGATCTTAGGCTACAGTACTTCCAAAAATGGTTCAGCTAGGCTCAAGGGGAGTCCTCAAGCCAAAATTATCTGCAAGAAGAGTCCTATAACTTGCTGGAATAAACCTGCCCTAGTGTCCTTGGCCAGTGTTCAGTCATGTCTAGAAGCAGCTCATGGGAAGTGTGATCTTGGCACAAATGCAGTGATATATGTGGAAGAGCAGTAACTTAGAACTGTTAATCAGTTATGCTCCCCTGTGGCAGATGTGAGTGTGCATTTTCACGGCACACACAGATACATTCACTCACATACACAGACACATATCTGCACACAGATAGTTACACCTAGGGACCCGCACCACCCTTCCCATGGGACACAAACATCTGTATATTTTTGCTCATTCAGAGATGCCTATTCACATACCTCTTCCCTGAATTTTCTTCTTGTCCCCAATTTTTCAAGTTTCTTCCAATCATGTTTCTTCCAAGTCCCTGATGGTTCATCCGAACCATTTGCTCTAGCCCATTAATTGCTGTATACTTTCTGGCCATATTTCCTTCTAAGCATACTAAATAGTCAGGGGCAGTGCTTGTAGTTGCAGTCTCTAAGGAACTTCAGGGACGTCCCAGAAAGGGGCTTCCCACTTTCAGATAGCACCTCTATATTGTGCAGAATCATGTGCAAACCCAGACTACATCTAATCTTCCTCTGTCAATGGATTGTAGGGAACTCCCCATGAGGCCATAGGTGGAGAATGGGAGACAGAAAGTGGTGTAGTCGGAGAGGGAAGCATGGGCATTTGGGCCACTTTTCCACGTAACTTATTTGTGCCTTCAGGATCTGCTTGCACCTGACCATCATGTGTGTACCACTTCCATCTGAGGGTAGAATGCTGCCACGGATGCTCCAATTTATGGCTTGGTGGTTGTATATCATCATGTGTGTACCACTTCCATTTGAGGGTAGAATGCTGCCACGCATGCTCCACTTTATGGCTTGGTGGATGTATATCATCATGTGTGTACCACTTCCATTTGAGGGTAGAATGCTGCCACGCATGCTCCACTTTATGGCTTGGTGGATGTATATCATCATGTGTGTACCACTTCCATTTGAGGGTAGAATGCTGCCACGCATGCTCCACTTTATGGCTTGGTGGATGTATATCATCATGTGTGTACCACTTCCATTTGAGGGTAGAATGCTGCTACGCATGCTCCACTTTATGGCTTGGTGGATGTATATCATCATGTGTGTACCACTTCCATTTGAGGGTAGAATGCTGCCACGCATGCTCCACTTTATGGCTTGGTGGATGTATATCATCATGTGTGTACCACTTCCATTTGATGACAGAATGCTGCCACGCATGCTCCACTTTATGGCTTGGTGGATGTATATCATCATGTGTGTACCACTTCCATTTGAGGGTAGAATGCTGCCACGCATGCTCCACTTTATGGCTTGGTGGATGTATATCATCATGTGTGTACCACTTCCATTTGATGACAGAATGCTGCCACGCATGCTCCACTTTATGGCTTGGTGGATGTATATCATCATGTGTGTACCACTTCCATTTGAGGGTAGAATGCTGCCACGCATGCTCCACTTTATGGCTTGGTGCATGTATATCATCATGTGTGTACCACTTCCATTTGATGACAGAATGCTGCCACGCATGCTCCACTTTATGGCTTGGTGCATGTATATCATCATGTGTGTACCACTTCCATTTGAGGGTAGAATGCTGCCACGCATGCTCCACTTTATGGCTTGGTGGATGTATATCATCATGTGTGTACCACTTCCATTTGAGGGTAGAATGCTGCCACGCATGCTCCACTTTATGGCTTGGTGGATGTATATCATCATGTGTGTACCACTTCCATTTGAGGGTAGAATGCTGCCACGCATGCTCCACTTTATGGCTTGGTGGATGTATATCATCATGTGTGTACCACTTCCATTTGATGACAGAATGCTGCCACGCATGCTCCACTTTATGGCTTGGTGCATGTATATCATCATGTGTGTACCACTTCCATTTGATGACAGAATGCTGCCACGCATGCTCCACTTTATGGCTTGGTGGATGTATATCATCATGTGTGTACCACTTCCATTTGATGACAGAATGCTGCCACGTGTGCTCCACTTTATGGCTTGGTGGATGTATATCATCATGTGTGTACCACTTCCATTTGATGACAGAATGCTGCCACGCATGCTCCACTTTATGGCTTGGTGGATGTATATCATCATGTGTGTACCACTTCCATCTGAGGGTAGAATGCTGCCACGCGTGATCCACTTTATGGCTTGGTGGATGTATATCATCATGTGTGTACCACTTCCATTTGATGACAGAATGCTGCCATGCATGCTCCACTTTATGGCTTGGTGGATGTATATCATTGAGAAAGAATGAGATTCACTTATGTTTGCCTACATAGAACAGATAGGGGTGTCGGATATGATATCATAGATGGGAACTTAAGAGAAATAACTTCCTAAGTGGGTGCCTTCCAGCAAGGGCTGGGAAGACCGACAAGAACTCATGGGATAATACCAGTGGGTTCTCCCCTGTGGGAGCAGGGTAACTAGGGAGCGGCAGTTTGGTGAGAGCTTCTCCTCAGTTCACACCAGAAAGTAAGGAAGTGGGAGGAGAGGAAATTGCTCACTGCCTTGTTCCACCTACTTCTGCCACTTTCATGCTAAGACTCCAAAGGTTTCCTATTGTCCCGACAATGAAATTCATATTCTTCATGACAGTGTCCGAGGCCGCTGCCAAGTTTCCCTGGCTTGTGTCTTTAGCTTTGTCCCAGGCTCTCACTTTGTCTCCCCATTCCTCCACGGACCATTCCAGGCTCAGGGGACTTGCTGTTGTCACGACTCTGCACCCCCTTTCTGACCTGCACTATTTTGCACATACTATTCCTCCTGCTTGGAATACCCTTCTTGCCTGCCTGTGACAATCTGAATTACTTCCGAGTCCAAAATAAAAGTTATTATCTCTAAAATCTTTTCAGGCTATTGAATTCATATGTAATCACTTACTCCTCAGGGTTCTCAACAGTAGTTTCTCTATACTCTTATATCTTATTTTCTGTCATTTGACCTTTCTTCTAGTTAGTCTGGTAGGTTACAAACACTGGTATGGAGGAAAGTGTACAAGCTTTGAGACGCAGCTGACCTGAGTTTGAAATCAGATGCTGTCACATTCTGGCCATGTCACTTGTATGTCATTTAATATCTGTGAGCCTGCTAAGTTATTCCTAATTAATCAAAGAACTTCAATACTAATATCTATAGCGAGTGCAGCATCCACCTTCTGCAGTAGACTGTAGGCTCAATAAGGGGCAGGAGACAGGTCTTTCTTATTCATTCATAGCTTCCCAGCATCTAGTACAGTGCCTGACATATATTAGATGAAAATATGATGGATGTGTGAATATAATTTGTGAGATTGTTGTAAACAGTGAAGCAGGTAATTGACACCAGGTGCTTGGCACACAGCAGGCTTTTACTGTATAGTTGATCTTACTACTCAATTCAACATGGCTATTGCTCCACCTTGTGAGTTTTTGGAGGCTAGAGAATTAATTTTATTTATTGTGTTCTCAGCTAGACCTTTCACATGTGGTAAGTGCCTCAAGCCATTGAATATAATTTCACGAACATGGCAGTGAAAACAAACCTCAGGCAGAAAACAAAACAGATGAGCATTTCTCCTTTCTGGATCTCATGGTTATCTGTGTCCAAACTGTAATATTGTAAGCCCAGTAGCCATTTCCCATGCATATTTTTTCATAAGGATAGACTAACAGCTCATAGTTACTGAGCATTTTGTATGTGATAGGCCCTGTTCTTATTTTATGTTACTTTTAACATAGTATTATTTTTAAATAGGGAGAAAATCACTATTATTACACTTGATAATAGGCAAGAAAGTGAAGCCCAGAGAGGTCATGTAATTTTCTCAAGGTTACACAGCTGGGAAGAGTGGAGCTGAGATGAAAACCAGGTAGTGTGATGGTGGGATGTGAACGGGGAATTTAGACCCTTTGCAAGCAGCAGAACCTGTGACAAATTGGACAAACATTGAGATAAATCTTAAGGCAGTACTTTTCCCATGAGTTTTTGCAAACAAGACCTTTAGAAATGTAAGATTTAGAGGGGGATATAGTGGGAAAAACCTGGGCTTTGGAGTCTGATATTCTTGGTTTTATTTATTATTTGCCATGAGACCTTGAGCAAGTCACTTTTCCTAGCTTCAGTCATATATTAATAACGGGCCCAGTATTGTCTACCTAATTGGGTGGTAGTGGCAAGTTTTGATAGTGATAAAGATGACCGTTTCTTGCCCAGGAAGAAGTCAGCAAAAGTTAGTTTAATTCTTTCCGAGTGATCATTCCCTGATGGAGCCTCTCATCCCTGGGAGGTCATCTGGGCGGGATGTACTGGACTCTGCCCCTCCTCCTTTGCAGAACTCCCTCTCTCTTTCCAAGAGCTTCACAAGATGCTGGAAATAGAGGAGAATTGCCCATTTGCTTTATCTTAGGGTAGCTTTGCCCTATCCACAATTGAGGAAGACACAACGTGATATTTGGCCCATTTAGGCATCATAGGCAATCTAGATGGGCCCAGTTCTCCAACCCCTCAGCCCGCCTGTCCTTGCTGGCTAGGACCATTTTACCCCACTGAGAGTGTTCAGCAATGTCTGGCCTGAGCATCTGCCTCTCCTCGGGGAAAATTCAGCATTAACTTCTTGATAAAATGCTTGCTGCTGCTTTTAGCTCCTGCAGGAAAATGGTACTAGGAAGTAGTTTGCATATATGAGTCCACCAAAGCACTGGTGTAATGCAAACTATTGGATCCTTCACACATGCAGTTAGGAATCAGTAGGTCTCAGGTGAAGGCACAGGCACTAGGTTTCTAATGAGCAGGTGCAGATGGTCTGAGCATCAGCCTTTGAGAAATGCCACTCTAGATATTGGTGGAGTGGCCAACTGGCCCCTGTTTGCCAAAAACTTTCTCAGCTTAGCACTGAATATTCTGTAGGATGGCACATGTCCCAGGGAACCCCTCTGCACCTTGCAAACTGGGACAAATGATCACACTAAACATACATCAATTCAGGCTCTGAGGTACTCTCAGGGACCTACTAAGCTTGGGGACAGGACTCTGAATCCTAGTCTCTTCTGGATTGTCTTTCTTTCTTTCTTTCTTTTTTTTTTTAGACGGAGTCTTGCTCTCTCACTCAGGCTAGAGTACAGTGGTGCAATCTTGGCTCACTGAGACCTCCACCTCCTGGGTTCAAGCGATTCTCCTGCTTCAGCCTCCTGAGTAGCTGGTTTTACAGATGCCTGCCACCATGCTTGGCTAATTTTTGTATTTTTAATAGAGACAGGGTTTCACCACCTTGGCAGGCTGGTCTTAAACTCCTGACCTCGTGATCCACCCACCTTGGCCTCCCAAAGTACTGAGATTATAGGTGTGAGCCACTGCACTCGGCTTGATTTTCTAAAATTGCTTCTAATCAAATTCCCTAATGTCATGCTTAACCAGCCTGCTGCTGGGGAAACACAATGGCCGATTCCTGGCTCCCTGCTGCTGCCTGCTGACAGAGAGATGGCTGCAGGCAGCTCTGTCCTCTCCAGGTACCCACTCTGCCTGCCAGCTGCACACAGCCTCATGCCACCCTAGCACCTGCCCAACCAGAGAGCACGCCGCTATCCCCACGCTGCTCCTCCAGGATCCCCTGCCTCGGCCACCGTGTGCATTGCCCAGTCCTGTGGGAATGCATGGCAGTACGGCCCTTCCTGCAGAGAACAGGAGCTAAGCTTCCACACGGGCCCTGGTTTTCCAATTTGAGCTATTGCTGAGCCTGTAATATCTCCTCCGTTTGTTTGAGGTGTCACTGCCCTGCAAGTATCTAATTCATTACTCATTAAAGCAGTTTGAAATAAGGCACAGTGTGTACTAAAAGGTGCTATATAAAACCAAATTAAATATATTTTAGTACAAGTGCACTCAGCCAGTTGTTCCCAAGAACACCTGATAATTAGGACTCTAACTTGGTACGATGGTGTAATCTAGCCCAGAAAAGATGCTTATTATAGCCATGCCATTCATTCAGGCATTTACGAAAATGTTTCAATTACACAGAAATATTTTAGGAGTATATAAGTTGGTCTAAAAATCCAACCTGGATTGAAGGTTGGTATTCAGCATCCAAGCTGAATGCTTCAGAGAAAATTTTTGCACACACACTGTTTTGCTTTCCATATTCTTTCTTCGTTCTCTCATCTCCCTTTTCCTCTCTCATGAAGTCACTTTTGCTTTATCCAATTTCAAGTAAAAATAATTGGTGATTATCCTTTTTGGGCTCCCTGAATTCAAAAATAGCATTCTTTTATAGAGTCCTTGCCTTAGTCAGCTCAAGCCTTTGTAATGAAATACCACAGACTAGAGGCTTAGACAACAGGCATTTATTTTCTTATGGTTCTGGGGGCTGCAAATCCAAGCTCAGGGCACCAGCAGGGTTGGGGAGGGCTCTATTCCTGGCTTGCAGATGGCTACCTTCTTGCTACGCCCTCATCTGGCAGAGAGACAGGGAGAGGTGGGAGAGAGATGGGAGGGACAGAGAGAAGAGAGAGGAGAGAGAAAGAGAGATTGAGAGAGACAGAGACAGAGAGAGGGAGCTCTCATGTCTCCTATAAGAACAATAAGTTTGTCATGAGGACCCCACCATTATGGCCACATCTAACCCTAATCGCCTCCCACAGGCCCCATCTCCAGATACCATCACATGGAGAGCTGAGGCTCCAACATATGAATTTGTGGGGATGCAAACATTCCATCCAGAACAGTCACATTTGAAAAACTGTTTCCCCTCAGTGTGTTCTGATTCACTTGGGGTTGGTGATAGCATTTCCAAACTCAATTATGTGCCACAAAGATATAGAAAAATCAAGGGCAAAAAGTATTCATTCTGTTGATGAAAAGAGTAAAACTCCATAAAATATTTGAAGAGATTTATTTTGAGCCAACTATGAGTGACATGGCCCTTGACACAGCCCTCAGGAGGTCCTGAGAACACGTGCCCAAGGTGGTCTGGGTGCAGCTTGGTTTTATACATTTTAGGGAGGCAGGAGCCTTCAATCAAATACATCTAAGACATACATTGGTTCAGTCCAGAAAGGCAGGACACCTCGAAGCAGGGGACTTCCAGGTCACAAATAGATTTTAAAATGTTCCTATTGGCAATTGGTTGAAAGAGTTATTATCAGTAGAAAGGAATGTCAGGTTGTCCCAAAGTTTCATCATGCAAATAAACCCTCAGGTAGTAGGCTTCAGAGAGAATATAGAAGGTAAGTGTTTTCTCTTTCTTTCTTTTTTTTTTTTTTTTGAGATGGAGTTTCGCTCTTATTACCCAGGCTGGAGTGCAATGGCATGATCTTGGCTCACCACAACCTCCGCCTCCTGGGTTCAGGCAATTCTCCTGCCTCAGCCTCCCGAGAAGCTGGGATTACAGGCACGTGCCACCATGCCCAGCTAAGTTTTGTATTTTTAGTAGAGACGGGGTTTCACCATGTTGACCAGGATGGTCTGGATCTCTTGACCTAGGGATCCACCCGCCTTGGCCTCCCAAAGTGCTGGGATTACAGGCTTGAGCCACTGTGCCTGGCTAGTGTTTCTTATCAGAAACAGCTCTGTGTTGATGTTACATGCTGGCCAGACTTTTCCTGAAATCCAAAAGGGAGGCAGGCACAGCAAGGTATGTCAGATGCCACCTTCCTGTCATCACCTGAACCAGTCTCTCAGGTTAACTTTCCAGTACCTTCACTGAACAGGGAGTCCATTTAGATGGTTGGACTTCCTGCTCAGTGAAGGTACTGGAAAGAGGGGGGCTTCCACTTTATTTGTGGTTTGCAATCCAGAATGGCCGAAAGCCTTTCTCACACAGGTGCTGAGGCATGGGTCAGGGGCTGCCAGGTGAGCCTCTGGCTGTGAGCCTCAGGCTTTCTAACCACGGCGACCAAATCAAGTTGTACACTAGGCGCTCCCTACATGTGACTGTCAGGGCTGGCCTTGCAAGGTGGGTCTGTCCTGGAGTGGCACAGAGACTGAGGTGGACACACTAAGCTGGACTCACTTTCTCTTTCACTGTGGAGGTCTCAGCCTGTTGCTCAGAGTTCCTCATCACTCCCACATCAACTGCAATAAAAGCAGACACCATTAAAATATCAGCACCTACTTATTCCTAATTCTTCCATTCCTGAAAATACAGCACAAAAACTCTGTGATAGACAGTAAAGGCCCTGGCAGTGGCATTGTGCTTAGGCTGGGGTGTTTGAAGGGAGGGAATGCATGAGCCTGGTCAGGAGCTGGGAGTGTCTTGGGCTTTAAGGGAGGATGTTTGCCCGTATGCACTGGTGACTGTCACTATTTTTACAAAGTTGATGTCTTGAATCCTTTTAAGTCTGGGCTGTGAATGGCTTTGAATATTTAGATGCCGATGTTCTGTTGCTAGTCTTTTCAGGTTATTTCCTGCCATTTTCTTCTCTTCTTCTGCCCATTTCCCTGCCCAGTTACACATTTTTCAGAAAGCAGGTGTAAAACAAAAGGCAACTTGGTCTTGTCATTTTGGGAGGATGAGTGGATAAGTGGGATGCGCACTTGGGTGCTCCCCCAGATGTGGTATCAGATGCTCTCCCACGAGCTCCTCAGGCCCAGCCTCAGTTTCCCTCTTGTGCTCCCCCTTGACTCTTCTGGTCCATAACACGTGCCCGCAGAAATAGTGAATTATCCCTGTGAATACGTCCATCTTAAACAAGTGTGGTCCCTCAGAAGCAGCAGTCACTCAATTATGTGTGTGCCGTGCTCTGTGCCAGGCTCTGAAGGCATCATACAACTGGCAGGTGACTCAGAGTCTAGTGAGAAAGAAAGTCAAGGAGGGATTTTAGGAGAATGTGGTTGCTCGTAGACTCTGTATGCACAGGCACGGGGACACTGAGGACAAGGAGCCACTGTTCTTCCTCGGTTCCTGAGCTAACTGGTTGTCACTCCTGGGTGCACAGGGGTCCCACCGAGATGTGTGATTCCAGCCAGTGAGTGGCCCCGCTGGTCCAGGCTTCCACCACTTCCATGCTCAGCCTGCCATCTAGAAGCTGAGAGTGAGCCGGATGCCAGGTAAGCCCAACGCTGTGATGGGCGTTTCCTAGTCCTCATTCCATCCTTCCCCTTGAGACAGGTGTGGAAAAAGTGAAGACGGCCTCAGTCTTGGTCCACAGACAAGTAGCAAACGAAAAGTCTAAGCCATATGGACAGCTGCAGCCTCAGGAATCCCAAGATCACGGTGAGGATATGGTTACTCTAGGGACCTGACTGGTTGATGACTTCCAGTGACAGTCAGAGATGAGAACTTCTTGGATCCCACTAAACATTTCTGGGAATCCAAGGTGTCCACCGTGTTGACGGTGAAATGTCAGATCCATTGATTTCCCGTCTCTGAGTGGGTACTCAGATGTGGTTACCCCTTAGGATGGATTTTCTAAGAGATATTTGGGCACCTGATTAAAAAAATGCCTGAAGTTCTTCTTGAAACAGAAGGAGGAAGTGGGTGTTCGGGAGGGCACTGAGGTGTCTCTATCCATCTATCAGACCCCTTTAAGGGAAAATACATTGTTCTGAATACAACACACGTTATACTCTCAGCTGCCATTTATTATATCTGAAAGTACTTTTCCGGTTCTAGACCTCTTGTAGATTAGAAATTCATAAATATTGGTCATTGTGGGAATGTGTTTTAAAGGGCGTTGATTAGGTGATTCACTGAGAGCTCCATGTCCAGGTTGCAGGCAAAATTTTGGTTTAAATGGAAATGACTAGGCTAACAGTTGCTTTAAAGCTTGCTATGAGTTATTTTACCTCAGAATGACTCAGTGTTTTCGCGTTTAAATCAGACAGAGCCACAACTGCATTTTCACATGGGTTTCTTGTGTGTGTTTAGGAACAACAGTCTCCTTAAGTCTCAGTGGCAAATAGCCAGAGGAAAGAGAGGTGTTAATGAGACTCAGCGTGGATGGGAAAGGAGCAGGACTGACAGTTTTCCGTAGTGTAGTTGGCACTGGATTGAAAAGACAGGTGGCGGCACAGAGCTGACCGATCACCTTAGATAATGACGAGAGGGTAGTGACGGGAGGATTCGGGGGCCACTGAAGAGTCATACCGGGCCAGAGAGACAAGACTATGATGGGAGAGGTCCAGCATCGGCTCTTTGGCAGTGCAGGTTCTCGTGCGAAATAGGAGAATGCTGATAAGCCCACCCAGCGACATTGATACCAGGACTTGGGAGCAGCAGATCTGGCAGTGGAGCTGCGCTAAGGCTGGGTGTTCAGCGGCAGGAGGGGCTGCGCAGGCCAGGTCAGGCGCCTGAGAGCTTTGGGGCCTTAAGGAAGGGTGTTTGTCCTTATGCATTGGTGACTGCTGCTATTTTTACAAAGGTTTTGTCTGTAATCCTTTTAACTCTGGGCTATGAATGGTTTTGGAATATTTATTTATATATATTCATTTAGTTTTGGGGGGACAGAGTTTCTTTCTCTTTGCCCAGGCTGGAGTGCAATGGCACGGTCTCGGCTCACTGCAACCTCCACCTCTGGGGTTCAATCAATTCTCCTTCCTCAGCCTTCCAAGTAGCTGAGATTACAGATGCCTGCCAGCACACCCAGATAATTTTTTTTATTTTTAGTAGAGACGGAATTTCACCATGTTGGCCAGGTTGGTCTTGAACTCCTTACCTCAAGTGATCCACCCAGCTGGGCCTCCCAAAGTGCTGGGAAAACAGGAGTCAGCCACCACGCCTGGCCTGGCTTTGAATGTTTAGATGCTGATGTCCTGTTGCTGGTTTAATAAGGTCCTTTCCTGGAATTCTCCTCTCTTCTTCTGCCCATTTCTTTGGACATTTTTCAGAAAGCAGGTGCAAAATAAAAGGCAACTTTGTCCTGCCACTTTTGGAGGGGGGCACGAGTGAATAACTGGAATATGGAAAGAAGTGGCATCATTTGGGGATGGGAACTTTGGAGATCGTCCTTTATTTTCAGTGGACTCTGCTCTTCCAGTAGTTATGGAACAAATTTCATTTTCCCCATAATGCCAGAGGTGAATTCCTGCTGGTCCTATTGACCACCCAGACATGGCGGGGGACAGGGTGAAGTAGAATACGTTTACACCCAATGGCTGCAAAAATATAACGTTGCCTCCTGATGTCTCGGGGTATAGGCAGCCAGAAGGTCCCAAGTGGAGATTTCTGTGTCATCAGTGGAAGGCAAGACCTTTGTCTGAGGGAAATCCATGGAGACCTAGAGGGGCCATAAGGGGGATATCAACTGAACAGCTTTTGGGCAACCCAACCAACTAAGCAGATCTGATATGAAAACGGAAATTTCTGCATCACCAATAGGTTTTAACATTCAGGGGAGGAAACAAGGGAAAGATTCCATTACTGCTACCAAGTGACATGAAGTCACCTTTCAGATTTCCCTGCAGCACAAAATAGAAAACAGTAGGATCTGGGCACTGTGCGGCAGAAATATTCAGCCCCCACACTTCCTACTGATGTTTACCTATGAGGGGTGTGATTTCCATGGGATTTGCTTCATGGTTTCTGTCTAAGCCCATAGACCAAGTTGAGTTTATGGAAGATCGATCAATTTCAGTTAATGTTAAAAATTAGCTCAAGACCATTTTGGAGAAAAATAGTCCTTTTCTGCCATTTCCTAGTAATGACCTGAAATGTGAGCCTCAATCTTTCTCTCGCTTGTACTACTTGGCTTTGTGAGAAATTCCCCTAATGGGTTAGATTTAGCATTGTCACCCTTGAAATTAAATGCTGGTGGTTAAAACTTCATTTTTATAAGAAGAACTTGACATTAATAATTTTTATACCTTTGATTAAATAACTAAAAATACATTATTATTGGGTTAATAATTACTCTAGCTATGTGCAGATTTTTGACCATTTCATTGCATTATTATGTCACAGAAGCAAAATTTCACTCATATATTTGACTTAAATGGCAGTCTTTGGGGATTTGATTCAGAAATTATGAGTTCTACTGCAATTTACATGTTAAGTTCTGTAACCCCGTGATAGTTCAGCCATTTGTTAAAAAAAACAGTAGGTGGCCTGTGGTCTGATTTTCAATGAATAATTTTATTTTACATCCAGCACAAGGTCCAGCTGAATGTTTCATTACATTAAAATTTCACCAAGTAACATAAACCTTATAATTAAAAAAGCGTTAACGTTTTATAGAGTACCCAGGTAATTTTTGAAAACATTCCTCCAAAATGTGGTTGGGAAACTACAGAAATTTTGTCACATAACATCCTTCGACATGTTTTCATTTAAATTATTTAAGCTGTGATTTTAAAAAGGAAATCATTTCCCAATGAGGAACCTTAAAGAATTCCATGGAAACGAGGAATTAAATGATTACTTAGCACCTGGCTTCTGGAATATACCCCCAAATTATTTAAACAGGGTTCTTTGTTTCTGTATTGTGATTCATTTCTTTTGGATGTCTTTTATTATTTTAAATCAGCTCACAATTTACGGTTGTTGTCTTGTTCAACTCATGTTTGTTAAATTAGCAGTGCTTCTCTGTCATGTCTTCTTCATAAAGGGTGGAAATCAACATTACCATGGCAGTTCCCTGTCTCCTGTGAGGAGAAGTCCCAGAATTACCCGTGCCATCTGAGATCCCAAAATACCCATCTTGCCCACAGGCACCTGTAGGGTCTGCAATGTACTGACATTATTCTTAGACACACTGCCAGAGACTTCTAGGAATGGTGTCCCAGCAACGACCAATCGGTATCCACCTATGATCCCGTGCTCCCGTAGACATTGGGGTAGAGACTACTACTTCTGGGAGACACTGACAAAGAAAAACCCCACTCGTTTCTGTGTTCAAAGCAGAGGGGGAATGAAAGAAGCAGCCGGCAATGCCACCTAGCCATTCACAGGTGGGGAGAGAGAGCTCCTGGGAACATTAGGAAGTCTTGTGCAGGCTCGGAAATGCTGCCTGTTGGAGGGAATGGTCCTTTTTTGTGGCCCTGAGAAAAACCCTGGAGTCCTCATCTTCGAGGAGCAGACAGAGTGGTATTTCTTGGGGAGGAGAAATAGAGCCCTTCTGTGCCCTTGTGGCATGTTCAGGATGTTGCTGGTTTCCTTGCTTTCTATTTGCAATGTGTGTAAGCATGTGCGTGTGCGTGCACGTGTGTGTGCGTGTGCGTGTGTGTAGTGAGAAGGGCTTCTTTTTCCTTAACACAATCTGAATTGTTAGTACATGTGGCCTGGAACCTTTAAGAGGAAACAAATAGATGTATACATTTAAATCCACAGACAGAACTCAGACATGCCTATAACACCCACTCTGAGCATGCGTGTGGCCCTGGGAAGGCTCTGCATCCCGAGCGCACGGCAGAACCCCAGTGCACAAGCCCACTCTGCTCTGTCAGCTTCTCTGGGTTTCTTTCACTGTGTGCTGTCCCCTGACTGCCACTGAAGTGCCACTAATTGGGATGTGATTTCAAAGGGAAGTAGGAACAAATTAGAAAGTCACGGATTTCCACCCTGGTAGAGACAGAATGAGGCACATCATTTAATCACCACTAGAGGTGAATCCACGGCAGAGAGATGAGGGCTTCACTGGATGGGGTTTGTGACTTTCTCTTTCACCAAAAGGTAAGAGAACAAAAAAGTGTCTACCAAGCGGAAAAGGGAGTCTCATCTGCCACCCTCCTTCCTGCCGCAGAGCCGCTTCTCTTTAGACTCACCCGGATTTCTCTGAGATGCTTGGTGATGAACCCAGGAATCATTCTTGAAAGACAGCTCTCTGGTTGGACGCTACTAATGAGAAACCAGAAAGCCTTGGATAGTAACACACAGCAGGCAGTTCATCCAAGTGCCCATCCCAAGAATACGGGACTTTTGAAAATACCTGAAAAACAAAAGATTTTTATTATTTATTTTATTTTTTTTTTTATTATTTTGACAGGGTCTCACTCTGTCACCAGGCTGGAGCGCAGTGGTGCTGATGCGATCCTGGCTCACTGCAGCCTCAACCTCCTGGTCTCACCCAGCCTCCTACCTCAACTAACCAAGTAGCTGGGGCCATAAGAACGTGCCACCATACCTGGCAAATTTTTAAAAAAATGGTTTTTGTAGAGATGGGATCTTCCTGTGTGACCCAGACTGGTCTTGAACTCCTGACTCAAGCAATTCTCTCTCCTAGGCCTCCCAAAGTGCTGGGATTACAGGGGTGAGCCCCTGTGCCAGCCAAAGGTTTTTTTGTTTTTTAGTAGTTGGGATCAATAAAGGGAAACCTGTATACAATTTGAACCTAAAGCGTTAGGGAAAAGCATCAAAGCTCACAAGAGGTAAGGAAAATGTGTCCCCAAAAGAGATAGGTCATGGACACACCCTGAACTGGCCCTCGAGAACAGCTGTCCATAATCAGAACAGAGCTACAGCGGGGAGGGCTGCAGCGACTTTCCTTGCTGAGTTGAAAGCCCCATGTGAATTATGATTTCAGGAGCGATGTCTTGCACAGAATGACAGGCACCAAAATACCGTGTTCTGTAACAATCCTGTGCTATCATAACTGATAGTTTTCTACAACCCAGATGGGCAAATGGTCTTAAGAACATACACATGATTGTCACTTTCATTTTTGAGAATTTTCTAGCATGTTTTGTTTTTTGAATGTTTTACAATTGAAAGTCTTCTCCCTTTGAAAACTATTTCTTCCCTCCTTTCTTTTTCTCTTTTTCTGTCTCTCCCTCTCCTTCCAGGTCTTGGGGGTGGATCCAATCCCCTCTAGGGGAAAACTACAGAGTTGAGTCCTTGGAAGGAAAATGAGGACTGCATACAAAAGTCATGCTCTGTCACCTACACGCAAACCCGACGGGTTGCAATCCCGGCGCCTGGTTGGCAGGAATGCACCATGCCTGTATTTGTATGCCTGTATTTGGTCTGTCTACTTTGCAGCAATGATTGATTCTGTCCTTTCTGGAGTCCCCTGCACAGAAGAGTTTGAACCTTTTGACATAATGCAGATCTAGTAAAATAATTTCCGATCGTTATCTAAAGAATAAGGCCCGTCTTCTACACACAAACACGGCTACGAGGCCGTTTCCCACAAGACTTCTGGCCCGATTTCTGTCCAGAGCCATGTGGGCATCCTGGGAGAGCCAGGGCTTTTATTACTCACCATTGTTGTGCTGCAATGAGTGTCTGGGCGTTGTTCCTGCTCATAGAGAAGAAATAGCTGTAAAAGATGATAGACCAAATATGAGTTTTAGTATGTAAGTATTAGCTGATTGCAGAATGTCTTACAAGATTACTTTTGACTAGTCACTAGGATTTTTTAAATCATATTGACTAATAAGAAAAAGTGAAGGAGGGCACCACACTAGAATCCTGTATTACATTAACATTCTGGTGGGAATTTTCCTTTCGACCATGAAAAATTTACTTTCTTCTGCATTTTCCTATTTTCTTTCTTATGACACTTCTTTTGCCTCCTACATGAAATTAAACAAAACTCACAGCCAACATACACAAAAGGGTCATGTTCGCGGGGACACTGCAGCGCTCTATTGAATTTGAGAAGAATTTCAAAGAAGTTTACATTTTGTCTATTTTCCTCGTTTAGAATACTCAGAGTTTCCATTTCTGATGGTTGAGAATTCAAGGAAATAATCCATGACCATGGTACAAAGCGGAGAGAGTTTTCATGTAAATTACTGTGCTGAGTGTTGGATGCCTACATAGCTCCTACAGAAAGGACAAATATACAGTCTAAAGTAAAAAAGCAAATTCACTTGAAATCTACTGGCATCTATACCAGACCACATATTCTGTCTGTTTCATCTATATTTGCATAATGCAAGTTGGATATTGTAGGCTAATGTGAGTTATTTAAGTGGTGGCTTACAGAGAGAGAGAGAGGGAAAAAAAAAACCTGTAAAAAATGTGTAATAAACCTGTAATAAATTGTGGGTAAAAACCCCCATCTATCCTGGTGTAGACGATGTGCCCCTGTGTACAAAAGATATTTTTGTTCAATTTGGATAAATATTTTTTTATAACCATGCTTCTTTAGTTTCATTGTATATCTTTTCTAGGAAAGGAAAAAAACACCCTCTAGAGCAAAAGAGGTTTATGTCCCCGTGTTTTGAAACAGTTTTGGTTATATCGTGTTCTGTAAGAGTATTGCCCCTCCCCAACCCCCATTCAATTTTCCCCGAGGCTAACAATTTTATATACAAAGTAAATCTAGCTAAAATTAAGAAACAGAGCATACAGCTGCCCTTACTCATGGCCCACAGATGTTACCAAAATCTGATTAAAAAGCCCTTAATCTCCTGCTGCACCTTTTCATTAGTGTAATAATCATTTTTGCCAAATATCTAGCAGAGGGGAAAAAAGGAGAAGGAGAAGAGAAGATTCAGATCACCAGGATCCCTGCAAATGCACGTGTAACCTAGAGGGGAAAATGAGGAGTTGAGGCAATCCATGTGCTGAAATATTTTTGCTTCTTTTTCTAGAAAATGTGCAATTTGGTCAGGCAGAAAAAATTGAACAGAGCCTTCCAAGCAATAAATCACTGGATTGCTGGTGACATTCATACAATGCGGATATAGTGTTAACTGTAGGAGGCAGACAGCCCCTCCTGCACCCAGCCTGTCCCTAAGAGGTGACCTTGTGACGGTGCGGTCATCAATCATCCTGGCATAGGACACACTGTTTTTGTTTAATATTACACTATTGGAATATATAGTAAACAAAGTGTAGAGGAAATTTGGAGAGCACGCGCTGTATAAGGAATGCTGTAATATGCTTGCTGTCTGTGGAGAATCACCCTGCTCCCTGCAGCCTGTGAACCCCTCGTTTACCAACTCCCTGGCCTTAGACACGGAGTCCATCTGCATCTCCAGGGCGGTGCTTCCTGTATGGAGGACCCGGCATGAAGACGGTGGTTACAATTTTAAGGGAAATAAACCAGAAGTTTGTGGTGATACAGTTCCCAGCCTTCGATGGGAATAGATTTTTCAGTCTCAGCCTTCATTTCTTTTGTTTGTTTTTCCTTTTACACTTCCACTCAGTCTTTTTCTGATCAAAATGCTTGGAAAGAATGGAATTTGGTTTCAGAAACACAAAATCTGGCATACACCTTGATAAGTTCACATCTCCCAGGATATTCCGCAAGGACCATGAACCAGGAATGGAGTTTAGTGTTTTGCACGTGAATACGAGCCAGCCTCCTCCAGGCCGGCGCCTTCTGTTTAGAGAATCTATTGTCTTTAAGTGAGTTACACACAGAAAGTGGGAACATGAGGCCTTATTAACCGGCTGGGTCATTATCTTCAGTGTGGGCTGCTCTGGGGCCAGGCAGCTCCCATTGCTAATGACAAGACCACATTTTTTTTTTTTTTTTTTGTAGATTTTTAAAGACAAAGAGGTTTAAGTAAATTAACCATGAAAAGTAAAAATATAACCTTTTTGGTTTTTCTTCTTAACCGTTCAGCATTTTCTCCAGGTAGTAAACCCCTTTGGATAGGACGTCATAAAGTGCATTTATATGATGCTATATGTTAAGAACATGCCAACACTCTTTACTGAAAGAGTCACAGAATTGCATTTGTTTGGGGCATAACATCAACAGGGGAAATTTTGAGCCTAAGTTAAGGGGAGAATTGGGCTCTAAACAGACATAAGTGGGGAACTTTTCACAGCCCATTGAAGTGGCACGTTTTCATTCACACATTTTCTCCCCAATATATTGGAGTGTTTCCTGATTTTCATGGAAAATCAGCAAGTCAGAAACAGTCAGTTGATTTTTACAATGTGAGTTCTGGGGCCTTTAAATGAGGATGATAATCATACAGTCCAAAGGAAAACAGTGGTAGAGTCTTTAAAATCAATGTCGTGAAATGTATTCAGAAAGATTCCACAGCCACGCATGTCCCACGTGGCACGGAGCTCATTTCAATCACTGGAAATGAGGTTCCAGGATGACACATCCGAGTTTCTCTTGGAGAACGGTGGGGGAGAACTACTGCTCTGGGGGGAGAGGGTGGGGGTTGTCAGCAGAGCCCCATCACACAGCGGACTTGGGAAGGTGGGAGAGGTGGGAGATGCAAGAGAGATGCTGGGCCTGGGAGAAGCCCAAGACAGGCAACACTAAGAAAAGTCTGGAAACGGTGGAAAATCAAAGGCCATGCATGTTCATTCCAAAGGGCATGGCCATTGGACAAAATTTGCTTGGTTTGCTCTATGTAGGTTTTGTGTTGACTTAAGTTTGAGTGACTTGGTCAATTTGGTCAATTTTTGATAGCAAATTAGTCAAGACTCCGTGTGTGTGTGTGTGTGTGTGTGTGTGTGTGTATGTAGACAAGCCAGAACGAAATTCGCTTCATTTTTACATCAAGCATCCTTAGAAGAAGCAGTGCACAACGTATTTGCCAGTGGACACAGTCTGGAGGAACAGGGAAATGGAGGTAAATGGCCTCGGGACTGGGACCCAAATTGCCTCTGGGAAGCAGAGACAGAGTGAGGAGCAGAAAAAAGATATATGAGGGACACACACACGTGCACATACATGCACACATGTGAACAGACATATGTGCACATGCACACATGCACAAACACATACACTTGCATACATGAACACTACACACACACACTTGCACACATGAACACACACACACACAACTCTTTGCTGAGCAGCAGAGGACCCAGAGCATAGTCCCTGGCACCTGTCAGCAGGTTCCACCAGGTGCAGGAGTTATTTCCGGCCTCCATGTGGCCAGTAGAAAGCACTGGAGATAACAAATGCCCCCTCTTTTTCCTTCCTTTGAGAGAATCCAGGAGCCCCAATAGCAACACTGTATCTGCTTTTGTTAATTCAAGACATTAAAAAAACAACAACAAAAAGCCCTTATTCAGTAAACATTCGGTCTTCTAAACTATCTTGAAGGAAAGAAATTGTAACCTATGAAATATTACAAACTTTTAAGTAGTAAAACCTCTTGAAAAGCTGTGTTGGTTGGAATCAGCAGTGTTCATTTTCTTCTCTTTGATGAAATATGTGTTGTTTTGTGCTTTGATTCGTGGCAGGGAGATTTTATCTTCTCTCTGACTAATCTGGCTCCATTGATGAGCTACATGGTTTTATTAAATATATTCTCCTTCTTGTCCTCCATACTTTTTTCTTGTTGTTGTTAAATCTTCCTGGGGCAGAAGCTGTTCTAGGTATCATGTCTCAATACACAATTTTATTCTTGAAATTCCCCTCAGCAGGGGTGAATTGAGAGAAAGTGGCTTAATATGCAGCAAGAAATCTACAGACAACTGCATCCAATTTGCATAGCTTTAGCTGTGCTAAAATTCCAGTCTCCAAAGGATAAATGCAGAAAAAGGGTCTATCTTTGTGTGTTTAATTATCTGACTTTAAACTAGCTAAGTTATAGTTGCTACAATGAGCATTTAAACATTTTGGGCAAAGGCAGTGAGCATTTTTGAAATTACTGATTAAAAACTATCTAAACAAATAAAAAATATGGCAAAAATAAGACCGTAGAAATTCATTTTCTAGGGTGGTTAAAATGAGAGATGACATAATTTATTAGCATCTTGTAATTCTGCTTAATCCACCAACATTCCCAGAAGTACCATACTTAATATAAATATGGTTATGGAGTTTTTAGAAACAGAAAGTTAAAGTGTGAGACAGAATACCATCTCCTCTCGTTAAAGATGATGTGCATTTCTTTTATAGTTAAAACTGTGCAATATTTATTTGAAGGGGTAATCCTATATTTAAAAAGGAAAATCAAACCATAAGATTCATTGTTTAGCCTGGAAATTCCTCACAAACAATAAAAATGGAGTGTTTATAAAAAATGTATTGTTCTCAACCTTATAGGGAGAAAGGAATGTTATTCTTCAAACTTGCTTTTCCTTTAAAAGTGTTGAAGGACTGGGTTTGTGTCCTGTGTGATTCCAGAAACAATGTATTGATTTAAAATAATAGTAATGTGCACTTTAGAATCTTACCTCCAAAGACCTTGAACATGCAATATTCCAAGCAAAATATCAAGACGAGAAATGTTGGTTAGGGCAATTGGATGTGATATATTCCCAGACTCATTTCGGAGGGTGTGCGTTCTAAATATCTCTCACAGCTGTTTGTCCAAGGAAAAGAATTCAGACTTTAATCAGTTATGTTTCAAAGAATAAACAGAAATTAAAGAATTCTTAGCAGAGTGAAATATGTTAGTCTCAGGTACCTGGTACAGAAGACAGGGCAAAATGTTTGGAGGATTTGATTTTTTTGTTTTAACCAATGCTATTGTCAAACCTGCTGACATCCACCTTTAGAGAAAGAAAGACCTGCAGAATTACTTCTTTTGTAGTAAAAAAAATACATTGATAAGCTTCATCAACTATCTGCATTTTCAATAGTTTTTCTAAATGTCAAAGGCATTCCCTTTGCATTAGATAAAGCCGAGATGAGAGATGTGGCTGGCAGGTGCCCGCAATTCAGCACACAAATACTACGAGTGGCGTGGGTTCCTTCACAGAATCACATTACATACCTACTGCAAAGCTCGAGCTCTTTGGGGAATGTTCATTTTCGCTCCGGTTCCGTCACCGAGTCCCAAGTCCTGGAACAATAATGGGTGTCAGGTAGAGTTTGGATGAGACAGGATTAAGCTATCACCCCCCCCCCCCCCGCTGTGTGTTAATTTATTGCTTCAGACATTTTCATATCTGATTCATTTTCACCCACTCCACCGCGATTGCACAAAGTTCTCAGTCTCTGCCAGTCCAGGTGGCACTGGAGTGCGAATCGCTGGCACCGTGAAATGGCTTTCTTCACAGTGCGGGGGCCCAGGTATGTCCTGGGAGAGCGCAGCTGTGCTCGCCCCGCAGAACCGGGAATCGCACGCGGCGTGCGGGGCCGGCCAATATGCTTAGGTGTGACACAGAAGCCAAAATCTGGGCTTTTTAGTAAACAAGAAAAGAAATTGTGATGCTGCCGAGATCCCAGTGCTAGACGTCTTTAGCAATTGGTGTGATTTCCACGAGAAAATACAGGGCACAGCTGCCTGGAATTTACATCAAACATACCTTCTCCCTAGTTTTGTCGGGCGATTATGTAGAACCTGCTGGAAAGGTGTTTGTTTCTGTTTGTCAGTTGAATGCAGCGCGTGTCCCCTCGCTCTCTGGTTTTGCCCCAGGCTCAGTCATCTGTGCTGCTGGAGTTGGGAGCAGAGTTAGACATCCAGGAGCCCAGGGAAAAGATGTGGGAGGAGAGGCTGTGCTTGGGTATTCCTTCTCCTCAAAAATTCTCTATGGTGATTAAAACAAACAAACCACAAAGGTAGAAACGCTTAATTTGGACAGTGCAAAGGGACAAGCAAAGGAAACGTGTTTGCAAATGCAAGTGGCCGTGGAGTCTGAGCCACTAAATGGGGACATGTTGCAAAGCCATGTGGACGTGGCTGATGATAATGGGCACATCCTTCTACCTGTCAGCCTGTGTTTGCACACGTCTTCCCAGGGAAAACAGCGAGCTTCTGATAAAAGCACCTGGCAAGG
Organism: Callithrix jacchus; assembly: GCF_049354715.1. Classification (NCBI taxonomy): domain Eukaryota; kingdom Metazoa; phylum Chordata; class Mammalia; order Primates; family Cebidae; genus Callithrix; species Callithrix jacchus. The sequence continues at coordinate 122,447,793 of NC_133513.1, read as the reverse complement.
CTCTTGGGCTGGGGAAAGGCTTGTTCCTTCCCCTCTGAGAGGAAGAAAGGCTCCTGGCTTCTGAGGACCGTGGTCGAGGTAGTGCTGTACCTCAGCCCACCTCTCCTGATATGTGGAGCCTTACAACCCACCTGGGAGGGAGATCCAGGTTTGAAATCTGGCTTGGTTTTACATTGAAAGCTCCCATTTAAAAAGCTGACATATAACTGGAGCAAATTTTTCCTCTTTTTCCTTCAATGAGCAAACACAAACCCTCATCATTCCAGACACAATGATGCACGACCAGTGAGTGTCTTCGGGGCTGTCCTCCTGGGCGACCGGCTTTAAAAACCAGGCCACGACTTGTATTAGCACAACACGCCTCGCGTGCCATTTAGGAAATACTAGCCGAGTCACATGTTATCAGTAACACGGAGAAAGCACTGCCCAACATTTAAGGGGAGAAGAAAGAGCCCTCAGAGCCCCATTTTTGTTTTGTTTTGGTTAAAATTAAAATGCTACTGTGAAGGTATCTAATGGCACAGGGCAGACACTGATGTGTAACACACAGATGTACAGAACTGCATATGTGCATGTAATCTCTGCGTAACTGCTATCCATGTTAGCTGTAGGTAAAGCAAGCTTTTAAAAAGTAACCAATTACTGAAGAACCAAATATACTTACTGTGGGGGCACAGGTGCCCCTTCCGATGAGCTGTGTAAATGTCTGTGGGTAACGGGAGCTAGACTTGTGTCTACAGAAGTCCTTCTTTCGGCTCTATTGAATTTCTCCTAAGATGGCAGACTAAAGTGATTTTAACACTTATCAACTGGATTTATGATTTCTGTGTCATCCACCCTGCTTCTGACATGAGGAAATGTTCAACATGAGGGACTCATTCAATGATTTTTTTAACTACACTATAAAACATTTTAGTCTCCTTTCTTTCTGAAATCCATAAATGGCTAATTTAATCTCATAGTTATACAGTTGGACCCCGTGAGTTTCATCTGCTAATTATTTGGCACCATTTGGACGGTTTAAATCATTATGATGTATTGTGTGACTGGGATGGCCGCCTTAATCGTGCAGATAAACTCTGGCCTGCTGCACTGGGCTTGTCCTGGCTTTTCTGGTAAAAGTATAAAATCTTGGACTGTGGGAGCTACAGTTCAAGTGAGGCCATATTTAGAGCACACTGGGTGTCTGATCCAGAAGGATTCGGCAGGCTCACCCACGAGACGGTGGGTGAAAACAGAGACTGGGAGCTCGCAGGTTACCGTAAATACTTGCACACTGACTGTGCGGTATTTCTGAAATTTTAAGAGAGGCAACTCACATTTAACAAAAGTGTTTTTAAAAATCTTTGAAAACATCTTTTTTTTTTTTTTTCCTGCTGAAGAAGTTCTCTCTCAGTAATAATCTCTCCTTTATTTTCCAGCTGGAATAAAGGAGGCAAAAATAGCTCACATCTAGTTTTAAGCCCGAGAGCCCTCACCTTTCAAATGTGATAACCAGTTCAATTTCAGCATTTGTGAAAAAATGGCTGTGTTTATTTTCGGCCTTTATGGAGGCAAATGGATGGGAGGACTTGGGAGGGGAGAAGAAAGAGTTGAGTATTGGGCATGTGGAAAGCCATCATTTCTCCGCCTCTTTCTCTCTTTCGCTCTGGCTAATTAACAGCATGCCTGTTAGCTGGTTATATTTTATCTGCAACTTAGGGGCTTGCTGCGGTTTTCTGGGCGGCTGCTGCTGACTGAGCTGAACGTCTGTGTGTCTGCTTACAAGGAGACTGCGTGGCACAGCGGGGACAGCCTGTTGTACCTCATGCGTCGACTGTGCATTGGCCGTGGATGTTCCATTTCATATATCATTCCCAACTCGCAGCTCCATTTCCTGAAGTCAAATAACCCTCTCCTTCACACCCATTATCACAAATCATTTTGTAATCCAACTCCCCGAGTTGCGCTAGGATGCGGGCAGACCAATACAAGTCACAGTGGTGGTGGAGTTACCGGGATGGCCTGACTCTGGATTCAGAGAAATGGCTCAGCTCCCTACCTGGCTGAGACGGGGCACCACAGGCCACCTAGACGGTGATGTCTTTTTAATTTTTCATTTGGAAATGACTGGGAAGGGAGAGGGACGGTGACCAAGTTCGGAAGGGCCCTCACCTCTCGCGCTCCAGGTCTCTGCCATGGGAGGGAACCATGCAACTGGGCTCTGGGCCGGCTTCAGTTTCAATCCCAGCAACAAGGGATGAACCACGGACAGGCACATTTGGGGGCTGTGACCACCTCAGCACACCCTCCTGCAGTGTGTCTGCTGCTATCTGGGTCACCGGCTGCTTCTTGGCAACTTGTCGCTGCTGCAGCACTGGGGCTTTGAGAGTGTGGCACGTGACTCTCGGGACAGCTTGTCCTGGGGCTTCTACAAGGCCCCCAGGCCCACCACCTTGGGGGCCGCAATAAGTTACCTGCACTGGTCACTGTTTCAAACATCAACACCTTGCAGGGTGGGGAAGGGCTCTGGGGACGGCGAATTTCTCTGTTCTTTATTTTCAGTTTTCTGAATGTAACTATTTATAGATGTATTTAAGGATACTTTTATAAAAGTGTATCCTTAAATGCTTCTATAAAATGTTTTCATCTAAAAAGTATAAAAATATACTATTTAAAGAAGAAAAGCATAGAAGGATAGAAAGTGCCGACTTTCTGTTTTCTTCCCACCAAATAACATAATTCACACAAATGGCTTTTTATTCATAAAGTCTTGGTCATCCATACACATGAGGGAGATCACGGATTTCAAAGAGCTTCAGTGTAATGTATCACAGCAACCCAGGTAAACCAAGTTCAAAAATACTCCCAGAAAGGTACCAGTTTCTGTGCAAGAGAAAAGAAAGAAAGGAGAACAGATGTCTGAACTAATATTTGGAACTAGTTCCCTTGCCACCCCATGTTGTTACCTGGTTATGGGGTCTAGGAAATGGCGAGGATGCATGTGGGGAAATGGATGCCCCCAATTCCAACATCCCAGGTTCAGATTGCTCAAGGGTTGGTTTCTGTTTGCTCTCTTTGCCTGTCTCACCCGTGGTATTAACGAGAGAAGAGAAGACAAAGGATTTATGCTCTTAGCCTCTGTTGTGGCTCCTGAATCTTCTCATCTGATAAAGATGATGAGCTCCTTTTTTGGAACATCAGAGCAGGCTTTCTTTGGCGAGATGACAAATAAGATAAGTGGCTGTCTCCATAATCTATTTAGTTAGTCACTGCAGGAACCCCTTCGCTCCCCGCTTCCGAGAAGCATGCCACCAGGGGTGAAGAAAAACGACTGTTTGGGGGGAATAATTTGATGCTAAGTATGATGCTCTGCACGCGGCTGGCGAGCAGTCCTCCTCATTGCTGCCTGATGCCTCTGTGGCTGGGTTGAAAGCCGTGCTTGCCTCTGTTCCACCAGGAGAAACTGAGGCCCAAGGAGGTGGCATGGGTCACACTGCAGCCGAGGAAAAGCAGGCATGCTGCTGAGAAAGAGGCAGGATGCAGGCCATCCCCGGGCTGCCAGGGCTGAGCTTCTCCTGCAACTCATCAGCTACACAATGTGCTGACAAGCACCCGTCAGTGACACATCAGGTTCACGCCTCCAGCGCCTCACTTTCATGGCCCCATCGAGCCGTCCCCCCACCCTGTTCCAGACGCCTCTCCCATCACACCTCAACCTCGTTAGGGAGAGCTCAGCTGCGAGAGCCTCTTAAATGCCATGAGTTTGAATCTGGATTCTGGGTCTTAGCACTTGTCCTGCTTCCTAAAAGGGGAAGCTGTTTACATCCGTGCTCTAGCTTTGGAGTCCAGATTGGCTCAGTTTAGAGGAAACTGGCTGTGGTAGGCTGAAGGCTAGCCCGCTCACAAAGATCCGCATTCTAACCCCTGGCACCTGTGCATATGGTCACATCACAAGATAAAAGGGACTTTGCATGCAGGATATAAAGGCTCTAGAGATGGAGAGATCATCCTGGATTTTCTGGGTGCGCCCAGTGGAATCACGGGGGATTCTTAGAAGAGGGAGGTGGGAGGATTTGAGTTAGGGGTAGAGAGATGAAAGGGAAGCAAAAAATTGGAGTGATGCAGGGACAGGCCACCAACAAAGGAATGCTGGTACCTCCAGCTGGAAGCGAAAAGGCCGTGGATTTTTCATGGCGTTCTCCAAGGGAAGGCAGCCCTGCAGGCACCTTGATCACAGGCTTCTGACCTCAGACCTGTAAGAGAAGAGCTTTGTGTTGATGTAAGTGATTGAGTGTGTGGTAATTTCCTACAGTGCAATAGAAAACTAATCACTTAGCAGAGTATGTGGTCCACTTGAGGGTGTGTTGTCTTGCCTTCCCGGGGCCTCCTGCTCTGTTCTCACCCAGCCTCTGAGTTCATGATCTTTCTCTGACTCTAGCAATAACCATGTGGTACATGGGGAAGATGGAGCGCCAACTCTGACCTCTGTGGAAGGCACGAGCCAATCCAAATCATTTCTGAGGTTCAGAAGAGTAGGTTTGAAAGTCTTGGTGTTTAAAAAAATGTGTGCCTTTGTACTTGCTGATTGGCTGCCTGTATAGTATTTCTGGCTGGGCTGAAGCCCAAGAAGGTCTCAAGAGAAAGGCCAACCACGAGAGGTTGTCTAACTAAGGATAGTTGGATAAATTCTGGGTAAGCAACTGAATTTTTAGATGCTCTTCCAACCCAAACTTGGGAGCCGTGTGAAATTTACACATCATTCCTTAGTGGTCTGAGGCAGCAGCAAAGAGTTGTGAAATGGGAAGCAGAAGAGCTTCAAGAGCAACCCCGGTCATGACCTTGGAGTAGGGAAATTGCTTAAAAACCCATTGTAAATATATCCTGCTCCTCAGACACAGAGAAGAGAACAGTGCTGAGCGCTGAAAGGCCCACCCCAAGCAGCCCTTCGGGTAGTTTCCAGCAAAGCTCTGCCCTTTTCTAGTTCATGAGTCAACAAGGTGACCACGCTATGCAAGACATCCTAACTCAAAGGGACAGGGCTCATGGATCTGACATCCCCCAAATAAACATTTTGGAGTGCCACAAAATCTCCCATTAAATTACATATCCTTCTCCTCCCTTACTAATCCAGGTCCTGATTTCTAGGCTTCCCCACCATTTGCTAAATGTATCTTCTCATCACGTTTCATTCCACCACAGAGGTCTGGAAAAGCCACTAAGACTTTCCGATGAATGTCTCTTTTCCTGCAGCTGTTCTGGGCAGGGGTTTTTCTACTGTGCTGAACAGCATGAGACGTCCTTAGGATCCCACAGAGAGCTGGTAACAAACACTTTTGTACCCTGCCCTTACATTTGGACCTTTCTAATATATCTTGTATGTGCATAATTTATTTCCTAATTTTTGACAAACTGGTTAAACAGTAAATAAAACCGTAAGTAATGTTAAAACTTCCTTATGGGATCCACCTCATGAAATATGCAAACACACACCCAATGCTCCTACAGAATCACTGTAAGGCATCCACTGAGCTTTGAAACCATATCTTTGACTCTGCATAAATTGTATGAACTATTGGAGGAAAACAAAATAAAAATGTGCTCAAAATAAAAAACTCAATCCTGATTATTGTAGTTTCATTTTGCACCATTCCAGCTGTTGGAAGTGGTCCGAGGATGGTCGGGCAGTCCCCGGGCTGGTCAGGCAATCCCTGGGCTGGTCAGGCAATCCCTGGGCTGGTCGGGCAATCCCTGGGCTGGTCAGGCAATCCCTGTGCAGTCAAATGGGCAGAAAAGAGGATCAACCCTAGTCTATGATTCTGAACCATCAGTGAAATACTTGCTGCTGCTTAGTGTAATGTAAAAGCCTGAAATAAGTGACACTAAGTTCACTTATAGGAATGCTGAGTTTTCTGGATACGCTTCTGCTTTCAACAGTGCCATACTGAAAGAACGGATCTCAGCTGTAACTCACTGAAAAGTGGCACTTGACTGCATGCATTACATCAAGAGCCAAAGCACAGACTGACCTGGACACACAGGATGGGCTGAGCAGATACTTCTACAACTCGAACATGAGAACAGCCACATATGCCATGAAATGACATAACTTTTTTTTTGCTTTTTAGAGTCAGGGTCTCACTCTGTCACCCAGAGTAGGATGCAGTGGTGCCATCATGGCTCACTCCAGCCTTGAACTCCTGGACTCAAGTGATCCTCCTGCCTCAGCCTCCTGAGTAGCTGTGACTACAGGTGCACCACCACTCCCAGCTATGAAATATTTTTTAAATTAATGCTGAGAAGCTGGAAATAGAACAAGGATAGTGGATCAGATGCTTGGAAGAATATCTGAGAGACAGAAAAGGATAAGAATGTGCACAAAGGAAGGACATGAAAAAGAACCCCTGAGACGGGGCAGTGGAACCTGAGGGCTCAGTGGCATCCCCCGGGGTCACCGTGCAGACAGCTTTGCAGGAGCTGTGCCACCTGGAAGCCCCCTCCGCAGCTAGCTCTGAGCATCGGGCAGCATGAGTGTTTGCCCGCAGATGGAGTCAGAAGGGGATCTTGGGTCCAGGGAGATGCAGGGGACCCAGGAAAGGCTCTGGGCTTCACACACCCAAAACACAAAAGAGAATGAAGGGAATTGAGAGAAGTCATGGAACAAAGAAATAATGGGAGACTATTTTCCAGTGCTGAAGAAGTGCCCGAGTCTTCATACCGAAAGACTGCTGACTGCTGAGCAGGTAGTGAAAAAAACGAGCCACTAGCCTGGTTACTGCTGAATTTCTGAGCACTGAGAATAAAGGGAAATTATTAAGGGCTTTCAGAGAAAGGAATGAAAAGTGCAGGTACTCAGGAGAACCAAGAATCACAAGGACTTGGGTCTACTCACCAGCCACACTGAGAGGCAGGAAATTTACTGGAGCGAAATTCCCAGAGTTCTGAAGGAGAAAGATTCTGACACTAGAGTTGTAAACCCAGCCAAACTCTCATCCAATATGAGAACAAAATAAAGGGCACTTCATCTGCAGGGTCCCTGGACCTTTGCGCTCTCTAGACACTCCCTGGAGTAATAACTGGAGAATGGACTCCAGAAAGAGCCAGGCTGAGCATCCAAGGCTCATTTGCGATTCTACCTTGAACTGAACATGCCTTTCTGCAGTCTCTCAGAACCTCAATTTTCTTATTCATAAAATGGGGGTAATAAAAACTTCATATGCAAGGCCATTATGAGGATTAGAGGAAATGAATGTGAACCTACGTGCCTGCTACATGACAGGAGAATGCAAATGCTTGGGCAGTGAATGAACTGGCCACTTTTTCTGTAGCCACCATTGGCTAAGCTCAGGTTAGCTGACGCTCAGGACAGAGTCCACATTAGGTCTTTGAAACTGTTATCTCCAAGGAAAGCAGGATTCTATAAATGCAATTAAAATGATTTGGTACTTTCCAATTCTTAGTTCTTCCACAAATATAAGTCGGCAAGATCCCTCCCCATGTGTTGTGTCCCTTTCTTTCCTGTAATTGTATGCAGATTGTACTTAGTTGCCTGTGGTTTCTGTGTAGCGATGACACTAAAGCCACCCCTAGGGTTCACTGAATATAGTAATTGTAGGACCGTTTTTACTTGACCTCTGATTCTTTGAAAACTTTTTATATCTGACTTTCCTTTCAGAGGATAGGTAAGCAGTGGGAAATGTCTGTCTAATTATTGCATTATTTTTTATTTTTATTTTTTGAGATGAAGTTTCACTCTTGTTGCCCAGGCCGGAATGCAATGGCATGATCTTGGCTCAGTGCAACCTCCGTCTCCCAGTTTCAAGGGATTCTTCTGCCTCAGCCTCCCGAGTAGCTGGGATTACAGGCATGCGCCACCACACCCAGCTAATTTTGTTTATTTAGTAGAGATGGGGTTTCTCCATGTTGGTCAGGCTGGTCTTGAACTCCCAACCTCAGGTGATCTGCCCATCTTAGCCTCCCAAAGTGCTGGGATTACAGCTGTGAGCCACCATGCCTGGCCTTCATTACGTTTTTGTTATAAATCATGTTTGGTTCCTGTTCTGCACAATCCATTTGAGTCCCAGCATATTCATGCTTTGGAGGTTGTGGGAAGTCAAGCATTTGCTTCTCCTGCTACCTGACAGAAAATGCAAATGCTTGGGCAATGAATGAATTTCATTCATGAGAAAATGATTAAAAAATGATATTTGTTTTGGTTTTGCATAATGATCTACCAAATGTTTTTAAGTAGTTGATCTGGGTCAAATGTTTGTCAAGTTTGTACATATCTATTGATATAACCATAGGGCTTTAATATTATAACCCAGCAATGTCATGAATGACATTAATAGGTTAAAAAATTCTCTCTGCTTTTCTGGACATATCCAGTCACCATGTAATATTTCTTTTGATAGATTTGGCGAATATTTTGTTTGACTTTGTGTACTAATTTTCATGAGTGATACTGGCTTGTGATTTTCCTTTTTTACACTCTCCTGGTCTAGATACATTTTGGTGACCAGGCTTGTCTAGCCCCATGAAATGAGTTGAAGAGTATTAACTCAATTTCGTCTGTGTAAGAGTTTCCATACAATTGAAATAATCTATTCCTTGAAAACTTTGTGAAAGTCTTTGAAAAACCATCTGGGCCTGGTGTTTTTGGATTTTAAAACGATCTTTAGAGGTCCAAGAACTTTCAATTTTTTGATTTATTCTTGAATCCATTCTGATTAGGAATTTTTTTCCCAGAAATACTCGCAATATATCTAAGATTTTAAAGTTTAGTGGAATAAAGTTGTTCATGGTTTTTAAAAATATCTTTAAAATGTTTTCTAAGAGCTGTACTTTAGTCTCATTTTAACTTTCAATATTATTTTTGTCTGTTACATTTTTTTTCTCAGAAAATATTACTAGAGATTTGTGTCTTTTATTAGGTTTTCTTTTTTTTTTTTTGAGACAGAGTTTTGCTCTTGTTACCCAGGCTGGAGTGCAATGGCGCGATCTCGGCTCACTGCAACCTCCGCCTCCTGGGTTCAGGCAATTCTCCTGCCTCAGCCTCCTGAGTAGCTGGGATTACAGGCATGCGCCACCATGCCCAGCTAATTTTTTGTATTTTTAGTAGAGACGGGGTTTCACCATGTTGACCAGGATGGTCTCGATCTTTTGACCTCGTGATCCACCCGCCTCGGCCTCCCAAAGTGCTGGGATTACAGGCTTGAGCCACCGCGCCCGGCCTATTTGGTTTTCAAAGAACTAGATTTCATAATCTTCTTTTTCTTGTATACTTTTTACTCTTTTCTTCTATATATTCTTTGCATTTCCATCTTTTCCTCTTTTCTCAGGTACTAATATAGGCCTGAATATTCTTCTCTACTTAACACTTTTTTACAACACATGTTTATAGGTAATATTTTCATTCTAAATACTAGGCACTTCTATTATGGTTTCTTCCTTGATAAACATGTCATTTAGAAGTATGTTTTAAATTTCCAAAACACTTTAGGGTTTTTTTTGGGATTATTGGCTCGTAACACATAAGTATTTGTATCATTCCTGTGATCGTTTGTGTAATACTTTTAAGATTTATTTTCCCATATGGTGACCTGTTTCTTTGTATGCATGAGAAACCTTTGATTGTGCATTCATATTTGATAGATATTACTCATTGAAAATTCTGGTGGTCTAACTGAGTATATATATTTTTTACAGAAGATTTTCATCAGATTTTGTTTGTGTTAGGAGCCATGGGCCACCACTCACTTGGACAAATTTTAGTCTGGTCCCACCCAGCATCTCAGCTTGAATCTGTGAGTGCCAGTTTCAGCTCCTCCATCCCGTCAGTGAACCAAAGCTTAGTCCTGGAATAAGCACCCAGGCCGTCCCCCTGGCCCACACATGTACATTTCCTCTCCACATAGGGCTTCTTCTCACACTGCTTTGATTTCACCTCACATTTTGGGGGCTCTGCCTATGTTCTTTACTTTCTGGGAACCTAGCAATGCATTTACAGCTATGCTCTAGAGGGTCTGGCTGGTTTGATGGAGGACTCTCCTGGTGTATCTAGTCTACCTTGCCACCTAAAACAGCAGCTTCGGCTGCCAGCTTTGTGTGCTCACCTCGGCTTTTCTCTGCCATGGTTTGCTTCCTGCACGTGCAGTCTGGCTTCCTGCATAGCCAAGAACTTCTGTCTCTAATCATTTGCTTGTAAACCAAGAGAGAAGCTGAGTGGTCAATCGCTTTCATATACTCATCTCCTGATCCAAAGCATTCTTCAAACTCTTGATACAGAGGCCTTATTTGAGCCCCTTTCTGTTTTCCAGGGTGCTTTTGCAGAGGTTTTGGCAAGTGTTCAGTAAATATTTGCTGTTTGGCTGAGCCCAAATATTCCACTTTGTCTCCTAATCAGAATCTCTGATACATTGACTTTTGTTTGCCAAAGAAGAGCAGAAATTAAAAATTGTAAATTATGCAGACTAGGGATTTTAATATGCACAGGAAAGTTATGCTAGACTGAAAATCGGAATTTATGGCATTAAAGAAAGAAATTATTTATTAAACGACATGGATTTTTTTTCCCCCATTTTGTAAAATTTGGAAACAATTCAGTTCTGTGATAGGACAGTGTGGTTAATGTCGGGTCTACCGGGTGTTCTAATAGAGTCAAGGAAGGGTGGCAGAGAGCCCCTCAGGGGCCTCACAATCCTATCAGCAGGGGTTTCCTCACCCATGGGGGTTTCCCTGCCTGTGGGATGCCTCCCCTGGAGTGTGGGCAGGCCTGCGACAAGCTTCTACACAACAGAACAGTCAGGTGATGAAAAGCCTGTGAATGATACGTGGCAGAGGACTGTAATGCCTGCCTTGCTGACTTTGGAGGAGCAAGCTGGCATGTTCTGTGGGTCCTATGGAGAGGGCCACCATGTAGCTGGGGGCTGAAAACCATGTCTGGCCAACAGCCAGCAGGAAACCAAGCCCCTCAGTCCTTCAGCCACAGGGAAATAAATGCTCTTCTCTTCCCCAGTAGAGCCCCTAGAAAAGAACCCAACTCTGGCTGACACCTTGGTTACAGCTCTGCAGAGAATCCAGCAAAGCCATACCCTTGGAAACTGAGATGGAAATGCATATTGCGTGAATTCACTAAGTCCATGGTGATACTGTTACACAGCTACAGATAATGTGTACCAGAGGACAGAAGGGCTTTAAAAATCTCCTCTTTGAGATGCTCTTCCAGTGTTTTTCAAAGTGAAGTAGATAGTAGAGAGGAAGAACCAGACCCTTCTTTATCTTTTGGCTGTAGAGGCTGGAGCAGAGTTATGTGACTATCAGATTATAAAGGAATTGGAAAACATTGTAGGCACACTTAGAGTGTGAGCCGTGGACTCTGGAAGAAGATGGGGCAGTGCCCAGCGAGTTCTGCTCTTTGTACCCAGAGCACCTCATATTGTGCAGAGCATTGAGTGGGTTCTCACTGTCTGAAACACAAGAACAGGCCATGATCGTCAGGTGCTTATGGAGGCGCTGAAGTCACAGCATCTCAGGCCCTCACTCTGGTGGAGGGAATAAAACATCTGTCTAAATACTGGAGAGATAAGATCTTCAAAAGAAAGATATTTGAAGATATCATGCACAGAACACCTTTCTACCTGCTTGCTTAATATAATGTAGTCATTATGGCAATGAATGTTTCTAATAAAGTGTGAAAATGGATTGTTTGCTTTGCTGCTGTATGAACTCTCATTTCTCTTTTTATGATATTGAAGCTGACATTTGCTTACCCTTAATCAGTGGAATATTTAATCAAGTCCAATCTGTAAGAAGCAAGAGGAATTTTTATTTTACTTAAAAGCTGCTCCCCTGTAAAAGGCCGAGAAGTAGAACAAAGCCCACAGAACAAGTGTGACGGTAAGAGGTACACACAGTCAGGATGGGGGACCTTTAAAAGAAAAGCCTCCACCACCCTGCAGCCAGAAGCTGGGTGTGGTCACAGAGAGTTGATTTTAATCAATGCCTCTGACGTGTGGTCTAGGAATTGGCAGCACTGTCCGTGAGCAAGCCTGCCTTTATTTTTGTGGTTGAGTTGTCTCAAAAGTATTTGTGTGTCTTTTGGTCTTTTGTCTAAAATTGATTCATGCCATTCTCCTGCTGTAAAACCTTCAGTGGCTCCTTGGGGTCTATGGGATTAAGTTCAATCCCCTGAATCTGGAAGAGGAGGACAGCCATAATCCATATTTAGTATTTTGCCTTCCAATTTCCAGGGGTCCCCCAGAAACCCAAGCCCCCCTGTGGTTCCAGGCATGTCTGGTGGCCCTTCGTGAAGGGTCATCCTTTCACACCTCCACACTTGGCACAACCTCTTCTTCTTTTATCTTACACCCATGTTGATCTTCTCTTCCAGGGTCTGATGTAAATTTCTCTTCTTCCCAGAAATGTTTCTTGAAACCCAGTTTGCTTGTCTTCCAGTCACTGTTTGTGTAGCAGTGTATGTAACTGGCACCATTTCTAGATCTGACTTCATTTGAAAATTTTTCTGACCCATGCATGCCATGTTCATCTCTTAACTCCAGCTCATAATATGGCATCTCTTGCACAGTGAATGCTTTAAAATATTATTGGATGGACGAGTGGTTTAACAAATGTTGGAGCCTTTTTTTGGGAGGAAGGAGTATCTGATTGCTTAGATATGAGCTCTTCGAGCAGTTGACTTCATTTATTCTACTGCATTCATTTATTCAAGAAGGAGGTACTTGGCTGTATTAGTTTATGCTTCAGCATTACAAGGTCCACAGACCTAAAGGGTCATCATTTAAAACTACAGTTCAGGACACCCCTTCCCTCGGGCAAGGACCTGCAAGGCATTGCCCATGGCAGGGGATCAGCGAAAAGTCCTCCTGATATTGAAAAGCCACCAGCCTCTCCAAGTTCAGTCTGCTTGTCCTCATGGTGTCTTTGGAGAGCTCTGATGTCTGCTCCTACCTCCTCCATATAAAGATAACTTAAATGTCCCTCCTCCCCAAGTCCTGACTTCAGATGAACCAATGGCTATTCCAAACTACCCTTCACATGACATAAGTTCTAGGTTCTCCGTTGGCTCCATTACCCACCTCCAAATCCAGTCTGTGCTGTTAATTTTCCTCTGAAAATGCATGGCTCAGAACGGGCCGTCCTGCTCCAGTGTCACTCTCCATCCATCTGGAAGCTTGCTGCAGCCAGAGCAATTCACTCTTTTGCCACTGTGTCACAGACGTTTGCATGAAAAACCAGGGAGTGATTTCTCATGCAAACATTTGTAAACCTACATCCCGCCCATCTTGTGCTTGTATAATTGATTTTTTTTAAAACCTAAATACAGAGCTTTCCGTGCTTCGCTGTTGAATTTTATTTGGTTTCATGTCATTCAACCTGGCTTGCTCTTGTTGAGCCTCACGCTGTAATCCAGCACGATGGCAACACGCCCCTCCTACGCTGTTTGGCCTCCACACTTGCTATCTCCAGCGTCTGGGCAATGATGCTGGACGTCAGGTCAGGACGAAGCCTTGCAGCCAGCAGCACCTGGGATGTCCTAGGTGGCACTCACTCACGGATCAGTCAGTAGTGAATCCACTTTCCTCTGCTGGGCGCTGGCCCAGGCGCACATTCCTTCATCTTATTCACATAAATATATAACAACTGGGTCTTATCTGGATCATTAAAATACTGCAGCAAGATAAGTGAGACATGTGCTATAACTTCAGTTTTATTAATGAGGGGACAAAAGACCTCGGTTTTGGATTCAGAATTCATCTCTTTGGATTTGGGTAAATTGCATAGCGACATCCTCTGCCCTTGTTTCCTCAGCTGTAAAATGGAGGTACTAACTGCCTTACATTTTCTCTATCCTTGGTCATTTCAGCAGGGCCTGCCCTCTCCTGGCCCCCTTGGCGTGCTGGAAGGAACACAGCCAAGCCCACTTAGAGACACAGCCCATGTCTTCAGGATTTTCGCAGAACACGATCCTTTTTGCCTTCTTGGCTTGAGGTGCCCTGGTCTCATCTCCAGGGCTATTCCCGTCTGTGCTTCTCTTCTTGCTGACACTTTTTCCATCCTCCTCTCTGGTTTGTGGTTATCAGTATAGATGCACCAGGTCTCAGAATGAGATCATGTCCCAATCAACCCGTGGTGAACTGAAAATCTCCGAAGTTGAAAATGCGTCAGCATTAGTTTATGCTTAGCCCACCCTACCGTAAACGTGCTCAGAACACTTATATCAGCTCACGGTGGGGCGAGGTTATCCAATGCAAAGCCTAGTTTATAACAACACCTTGAAGATCTCATGGAATTGATTGAATTGACTGAATACTGTATTGAAAGTGAAACACTCAATGGTTGTATGGGCACTCAAAGTACAGTTTCTACTGAATGCATAAAGTCAAAAAATCACAGTTGAGCCACTGTAAGTGGGGGCTTGTCTGTACTCTCAATCCCACCACTTTGGGCTGTGTGAACTTGAGCAAGGCCTTAGCCTCACTAAGTCTCTGTAAGACAGAGAAGAGAATACCGAGCTGAAACCCAGGCTGCACACATGGGCTCAACAGGTGGCAATTCTGTTCCACTTCTCTGGAGTCCCAAATGGGGTGCTGGGTGAGCAGCAGCAGAGCTGGAGCTCTGAAACCCTCCAGCCCACATCCCCAGTGCTCTGCCCTCACAACTTCCCCATACTGCCCTCAAGAGATGAACGTGTTTTCCAGATCAAGATGATTTAACCTTATGACAGCATTCCTTCTCTTTCCAAACAGTAAGCAAGAGCAGCAAGTGTGTGGGCTGGGCTGTGGGGGCATCTGCTTATAGCTCCTGTGATGGCTCAGAGAGGGTCACTGCCTCCTCGCATGGGCTGTGGGGGCATCTGCTTACACCTCCTGTGATGGCTCAGAGAGGGTCACTGCCTCCTCGTGTGGGCTGTGGGGGCATCTGCTTACAGCTCCTGTGATGGCTCGGAGAGGGTCACTGCCTCCTCGCGTGGGCTGTGGGGTCATCTGCTTATAGCTCCTGTGATGGCTCAGAGAGGGTCACTGCCTCCTCGTGTGGGCTGTGGGGGCATCTGCTTACACCTCCTGTGATGGCTCAGAGAGGGTCACTGCCTCCTCGCGTGGGCTGTGGGGGCATCTGCTTACACCTCCTGTGATGGCTCAGAGAGGGTCACTGCCTCCTCGCGTGGGCTGTGGGGGCATCTGCTTATAGCTCCTGTGATGGCTCAGAGAGGGTCACTGCCTCCTCGCGTGGGCTGTGGGGTCATCTGCTTATAGCTCCTGTGATGGCTCAGAGAGGGTCACTGCCTCCTCGCGTGGGCTGTGGGGCATCTGCTTACACCTCCTGTGATGGCTCAGAGAGGGTCACTGCCTCCTCGCGTGGGCTGTGGGGTCATCTGCTTACACCTCCTGTGATGGCTCAGAGAGGGTCACTGCCTCCTCGCGTGGGCTGTGGGGCATCTGCTTACACCTCCTGTGATGGCTCAGAGAGGGTCACTGCCTCCTCGCGTGGGCTGTGGGGCATCTGCTTACACCTCCTGTGATGGCTCAGAGAGGGTCACTGCCTCCTCGCGTGGGCTGTGGGGTCATCTGCTTATAGCTCCTGTGATGGCTCAGAGAGGGTCACTGCCTCCTCGCATGGGCTGTGGGGCATCTGCTTACACCTCCTGTGATGGCTCAGAGAGGGTCACTGCCTCCTCGCGTGGGCTGTGGGGTCATCTGCTTATAGCTCCTGTGATGGCTCAGAGAGGGTCACTGCCTCCTCGCATGGGCTGTGGGGGCATCTGCTTACACCTCCTGTGATGGCTCAGAGAGGGTCACTGCCTCCTCGCGTGGGCTGTGGGGTCATCTGCTTACACCTCCTGTGATGGCTCAGAGAGGGTCACTGCCTCCTCGCGTGGGCTGTGGGGGCATCTGCTTACACCTCCTGTGATGGCTCAGAGAGGGTCACTGCCTCCTCGCGTGGGCTGTGGGGGCATCTGCTTACACCTCCTGTGATGGCTCGGAGAGGGTCACTGCCTCCTCGCGTGGGCTGTGGGGCATCTGCTTACACTTCCTGTGATGGCTCAGAGAGGGTCACTGCCTCCTCGCGTGGGCTGTGGGGCATCTGCTTACACCTCCTGTGATGGCTCAGAGAGAGTCACTGCCTCCTCGCGTGGGCTGTGGGGGCATCTGCTTACACCTCCTGTGATGGCTCAGAGAGAGTCACTGCCCTTCTGTCCTATATGTCTAGAACCCTCCAGGGATCCATCTGGCATCCATATCCAGTTGACCAGGGTGTGGTTTTCAGAATTGCTTCTTTCTTCTGCAGCAAATGTGTAATTTTTTCCTTTTCAGGCACGTTTCTGGTTCTCCATGATTTCTTGAAGTGCACCAAGGGTAGTGTGAGGCCCTCGCAAGCTGTTTTAGTGCAGGTGAGGAGATGCAGAGGAGGTGAAGATGGGGACACGGAAGACACATTTCCCGTCTTCACCTCCTCTGTGTGCACACAGACTCACAGGAGGTGTCTGCCGAGTCCGTGATATGAGGTGTGAGACCTGGGTTCCAGGTGGGTATTGTCTTTGCCTTACAGATTTGAATGCAGAGACTTAGCAAGGCTGAGGCCACCGAGGGTGTGTGCGCCTTCTGGGTCCTCGTCTGTCTAGAGGCAGTGCTGACAGTCACAGGTGTGGCCTTGATGTTGCAGGTAACACCCTTCCAGGCGTGGCTAAGATGGCTGTGGTTCTGAAGGGTTTCAGCACGCCTCCCCCGCTTCCGGCTCTGCTCCACAGCCTGCTCCCTTCATCCTACACCCAAGCAGGTTAAGAGCAGAGCTGGGCTGTGGAGCCCTGGCCTGGGCTGCATTACCCTCCCTTGGGGGAACATCTTCCTTTGCAGAAGCCACACTTCCGGCTCACCATGCAGCCAGGCCTGGCCCTAAGGCCAGAGCAAGGTCGGCTCTCTAGCGCAGTGCCAAGACTTAGCACATCCTGGATTTCAGGGCCAGAAGTGCCCTGGGGCACTAAGTCCAACTTTCTTGTTCACAGAGAAGTAAATGAGAGAGATTCAAATTCTCACTAATTGTCGCCTTGCCCGGGACAGCGCTGTTTGCAACCTCACTATGAAATGTGCTTCATGACATCGTCATTATGTCCCTTGTACATTCTGGCCCAGAGCAGAAACGATAATTTCTGATAATATGACAGGTAGCGCTGGTCGAGTAGATTGGTGAGGCACAGGGTTGAGCATTTGACAGGCACTATTTCATTTAAACTGTGCAATATCCATGGGGCAGGGGTGTAATGTAGGGGGTGGAATTTGAGCTTTGAGCTGGCCTACACGGCACTGAGGCCTTCCCCAGCTCGCTGTGCACCAGGCCCTGCCCCCTGCACCTTCCACTTGTGGGCTGCACCCAGGGCTGCTCAGTGATATCCCCTCTGGAAATGTTTCTTTCAACCGCACCCTGGTCAACTGAATATTGGTGGATCCCTGGAGAGTTCTAAACACGTAGGACAGAGGACACGCAGGACCCCAAGAGCAGTGGATAACATCTCTGCCTCGGTTCTATCACCTGCAGAGTGAGGGTAACACAGGCCTGGTAGCACAGGTGTGCACCTCCCAGACTCCCTCCAACCAGCGATGGAGGGGGGCGGTGTGGTCAGGAGGCAGCTGCCAGCCGTCAGGAGCTGTAGGGCCAAGCCCTTCCCAGGCAGGCCACAGCAGGTGATGGACTGAGGTGGGGAATGAAGGCTCAGCCTTCTGCTCCTGACATGGGACCAACTCTGCCAGGCCTTGCTTGCCCCAGAACTCCTTGCTAAGTTGGTGGAGGCTTGGTCCCCTCTGTCCCATCCTCCCCCTTCTTTCCCAGGTATTGATCCTAATCAATACTCTGCACCCCACCATCCATGTCAGTGTCAGCTTTCAGAGAACCTCACCTGCATCAACCAGGACCTGCCTCATGGCCCTTCTGAAGATGACCTGAGCGGGTGCCAGGCCAGGCTCAGATAATCCCTCAGCAAGGGTCAGTGTCACAATTTTATCCTCCTTCTGCAAAGGACAGGGTGGGGACAGAGCTGCTCCGAGGTGAGAGACAGGTGCGCTGCCCTTCTGCTGGGGTAATGAGTTGGAGTATAGGGAGGCTGGGCAGTCTAGCCATAGGTGGGAAGGGACTCTCTACCCCACGCTGCCAGAGTTGGCTTGGGAGCATGGGAAGAAGCATCAGAGTCCTGGGCAAATCTCTCATACCCAAGAGTGAGTTTCACATCCCTTCCTGTAGCAGGAGCTTCACCTACTTTCAGTGCCAAGCAATGTCTCCTGCTGGGAAACTGGCACTGCCAGCCACCGCTGACCTGAAGGGAGGAGTGGGCACAGGCTGTGGAGACTGACCTGGATTTGGATGCAGAAGCCGGAGTGGGTTTGTCACTCTGCAGTCCTCAGCTCTTGCAGTGACATGAAGGGGAGCCTTCCTTGGAGGTGACGTTCCTCCTGGCCTGGAGGAGGGCACAGATGGGCTGAATTGGCCTGGGTCTCATAGCCTGTGCAACCTGGAAGGTGTCTGGTGGGCCTGCTCCAGGTCCTTGCACGGGACCTTCTTACTTTCCAATAGTGCACCACCCCCGGGGACTCCCCGACTCTGAGGAGGGCACTGCCACCTGCACATTCCACTTGTGGGCTGCTCAGTGATATCTCCTCCAGAAATGATCCCTTCAATATGAACCTGAAAATAGAATTTAGACAGCGACCTACTGCCAGGAATTCCTCGATGCCTTCCATAGCCAACTGGAAGTGAATTTGGGATTATGCAGCATTTTGGACTTTCTATTTCTCAATTCTAACATTGTGAGACGAGGTCAGCTAGGTCAGCCCTCCTCTCCTGTTTTTTCCTGCCTTTTTCTCTTGACCCCGGGCACAGATGCCCCTCTCCTGTTTGCCTTTGAAGCTTCCCCATCTCTGTTCTCTGCGTGATCTCCTTCCAGCCTCTCATAGATGAATATTGTTCCCACATTGGAGGAACAAGTCCTCCTAATCTGCTTCCCAAAAACATTACAAAATGGTTCCAACCACCATCACTCCAAAACATATCCAGGCAGAGAACACACGCCTGGTGTTTGTTTCCAAAAATGCTCCAGAGGAGGGGTCAGCTCAGCTCCGCCCTTGCCCCCCTGGTGAGGGGAGTTCTTCCTTTCGCCCTGGCCGGCCCTGTTTCAGCACACCTTCCCAGCTCTAACTGGCTTTTCATGATTTCCCTGAATGGCCACCTGATTCACAGAGCGCAAGTCACCGGGTGAATCTGTGTGACTTTCCCAGTGCTCTGATTGTTATCATAAACTTCGCTGTTAAACTTTGGCTGCCAACACGTGGTAGTGATTTATTACCCCTCCTAGATCCTCTTACACTTGACATGGTCCCATTTTGTCCCCCGTTCCAGTTTAAGTGAGACCACCATACCACATGAGACTTCGCCTACTGGTTCTCTGGGCACCGTGACTGACCCATCGGGAATGGCAGAGCAACCCAGGTGGTCACCACCCCCATCAGACCTAACACGCTGGCCGACAGCCCTGCCAGGCTGGAGGAGCCTGACCGCTTTTTCATCACAGATGCCAGCGGAGGAGGCCTTGGCTCAACTTCCCCCTACCCAACTACCCTCTGAAGTGATGCTTCACCCACATCCACAGACCCCAATTCCACTTCTGAGCTGTCAGCAGAGCCCCAACAGGTAGAGCCTCCCACAGGAAAACAGAGACGTCTCCACACACGCAATTATTCCTGTGGAATATGGAATGCCTTTGAAAGCCAAGCTCTCTCATGTGACCCTTGACTAGTCTCCATGAGGACAGTATTAATAACGGGAGATTCTACCAGAAGCATTCACATAAGATGCTGGCACAGTGACAAAACCTAAAGACCCTTCTTTGAAGAGCCCCGCTTGCCTAACCAAATCTGTCATGTAGCCTTTTAGTCAAAAAGAAGAGAGACCCATAGACTCATGTGGAAGAAATTCAGAGCTTTGCGCTTACCAGCTGACTTCAGATCTTCAGAAGGATTCTCAGCTCATTGCCCTGATAGGCGTGGGGAGGAATTTGATTCCAACCACCTCACAGTAGAGATGCACATGGTGACTGTGGTCTGTAATCACCCCGAGGCTCCCAGGAGCAGCACACAGCATCTTAGAGGGCGGCAGAAGAATGCCACTCCAACTCCAGCAAAGTGAGGCCAGGGCATTTGTCCATCAATCTTATGTAATCTTGAGATAATTTCCCAGGCACGGTGCCATCAGTGAGTGAGAGTGTGAATGTGTAGCGTCTGCAGCACAGAAGCTGCGAGGTTCTCATGGTCCACAGCACTGAAACGTCTGCTGAACATATAACTGACTTATTGACTCATTCCAATGGCGGGAGAGGAGGTGATTGGCAGGTGCACCTTCCCTAGTTAGGGATATTTTCCTGAAGTCAGTAGAGAAGATTGTCAGAAACAAGTCAACTGTAAACCTGGGGTACTAAAAAGAAATCGTAGCTCTAGCAGGCATGTAAATGACAGAAATTACAATGAAAGTGATAGTTTCTTGAAGATTTGTTTCTGTCATAACGTTTGCCCCAAGTGCAGGAAGTATTTATACTAGGTAGCTAAAGACATAATCAATGCTTCTAACTTTTCAACGGTACAGTTGTCTGCTTTGTCACCCATTTAGGATGCAAGTTTCCTGAAGGTGTAGGATGATGTGAGGGGACCATGACTATTAGTCAGTGGGCTCTGGGGGTTGGGGAAAAGCTAGATCTGGCTGGTCAGAAGAAATGGCACTGGACTACTGCAACTCACAAAATTTCACATTAAAATTCAATATCCATACTGTGAATCCACATCCTCAAGAAATGGCAGATGTTTGACATCAGCAGAGACGGTAGACTGGTCAGGCTGAATCTCATCTAGAGAGGAGCTAAGATTTCGCAGCTGCCACGTTTGGAGAAGAGGCATAAACTGCTAATGGCATGATTCTGTTCCCTTCCACACCCCACATTCATACACATGTTCATGCACGCGCTTTCCCAGGCCCCCTGCACCCCATCCACCTCCCTATTAAGTACCTCCATATCCATTTCTATCCTCACCCATCCCCCACCTCTTCCCCATCTGCATTTTCCTCCCTATCCCCATCCCCACCACATTCCTATCTACATCCCATTCACATCCACGTCCGTTTCCACACAGCCACACATACCTCCATTTCCACGTCCACATTTTCATCCACTTCCTGATCCATATCCACAGCCATTCCATATTCACATTCACATTCTCATCCTTGCCTGTGTTGACATAAATGCAACCACTGCTCTGGGTCCATTCAACGGTGCACACCTGGTGAAGTTGACAGCCAGATGGGCAACTGAGGCTGCAACGTCTTGTCCATAAGTTTTTCTGTTTAGCCCCCAGGAGAACCTGGTGCTTCCTGTCTCATAATCTGACTAGGTCTGCAAGATTAAGACAGCTTTCATTTTGTTGTCAGCAAATCACCGAACCCCCTCACATCAGATGACCATTTGGATTCATGCTGGGATCAGTCTTGGTGAAGTTTAAATGGCTGAAAGCAAATGTGAATCTTCAAAGAGCTGGTACGTCTGTGCTTCCCTCCAGCCCAGGTTTTAGCTGGCTCTGTTCACTCCTTCATCTTCCTCATTCCTTGGCTCTAACAAATCCTGGAACTTGGGGGGATGTGTTACTTCCTTACAGTCACCAAAGTACTTTTGACACATGCATCATCTTTCTTTTCCATTTGAAAGTATATTCACCACGACAAGTATCATATTCACAATGGGCTGAAAGTATTACCTCATTGGTCTCCAAAAGCTAATATTTCTGTCTGAATGGTGTCTGTTATTGGAATATTACTGAACCTTTGAGAGACTTAACCCATACCACCCAGAACGCCCCTGATCTCATCTGAGAGACTTGACCCATTCATGTATTACTGGGTCAGTATAGAATCTGCTCAGTTAGCAGAATTCACTGTTTTCATCATCAAAGATGACACGAATAAGGGAGTTGGCCATTTTCCAAATCCTAATTATAGCCTGGGTGGACATTTTTATTTTTGATAAATTAATGATTATTAGCCAATTTAGATATCTTTCGTAAGAATCAATTATTAATTTTAAAACAGCTTAATTTCTTTACTTCTAATACGTAAACACAGTGAATAAACAAATCCATAAATGGTTTGACTCTGAACTCTAATTCGTCCAAGCTGTGGACCTCCGCAGGAGAATTTCACTAGACCCCCATTCTGCTGGTGTTTGTTTAGCATCTACAGCACAAGGCTCTATGCTAGTTGATTAGTTTCCACGGAACTCTTCCGACACATGCAAACCATGCATGCTATAGAATTTTCCACGAGGAAGGTATAAAAGCCAGAAGAATTATTCCACACACCTGGGGTTAAAATTTGTAGCATGAGGCTGGGCGCGGTGGCTCAAGCCTGTAATCCCAGCACTTTGGGAGGCCGAGGCGGGTGGATCATGAGGTCAAGAGATCGAGACCATCCTGGTCAACATGGTGAAACCCCGTCTCTACTTAAAATACAAAAAATTAGCTGGGCATGGTGGCGTGTGCCTGTAATCCCAGCTACTCAGGAGGCTGAGGCAGGAGAACTGCCTGAACCCAGGAGGCGGAGGTTGCGGTGAGCCGAGATCGTGCCATTGCACTCCAACCTGGGTAACAAGAGCAAAACTCCGTCTCAAAAAAAAAAAAAATTTGTAGCATGAAAAGACTTCAAAATTGGTTCTGCCCTTGTCGATGTGGTCATCGCATCCAGCGAGTTTTCTTCTGAGAGTGTAGGTCACTTAGGGACATGGCAATACAGATGTCCTCTTTCTCAAGTCCTCTTCAGATGCCCCTGGCCTTAGAGGAGGCTGATGGGAGAATGGCTTGGCCTCTCTGGTGGGATGCTGGCTGCCGCATGAAGCCACAAGGGAATCTAAGAATTCCTTCTATGCAAGGGACGAAAGTTTACTTGTTTACCAGAGATGAAATTTATGTGCATTGAGGTAAATCTTAACCAAGGAATTTCCCTTCTTTATATTTGTGGGCAGTTGTAGGAAGTGCCAAAGAGCACTACCAAGTTCCAGGACCGTCTTGCCCCTGAAAATGCCGTGGCTTATCTAAGAGGGGAACTGCACATAAGGAGTAATTTGGTGAGAGACTCTCAATTTAAACTCCCCTGGCTGGCTCTCATTTTTCCCCTTCACAGAATACAGTTTTTTTCTGGATGTTTCCACAAATATGTAAAAAATGTTGGCAAAAAAAGACGCATCAAATATTTGTCTTGTATTTAACAACACAAGAGTTGCTTGAGTGTTTTCATTATTTTAATCTAGGGGCTGCGGTCTGTTATTTCATGCGCATGGGAGAGAAACGTCTCTCCGTGGCTTCACTGAGAAGATGTTTCAAGAGCTAAGAAGTTAAAAGAAAAACAAACAACAACTTGGATATTGAACATTCACTGCTCCTGACCCTCTTCCTGTTTCTCTACTTCATATTCACATGAAGAATTTTTGGGCTGGGCACAGTGGCTTATGTCTGTAATCCCAGCGCTTCGGGAGGCCAAGGTGTGTGGATCACCTAAGGTCAGGAGTTCAGGACCAGCCTGGCCAACATGGTGTAACCCTGTCTCTACTAAAAATAAGAAAATTAGCCCGGCTTGGTGGTGGGCACCTGTATTCCAAGCTACTCAGGAGGCTGAGGCAGGAGAATCTCTTGAACCCAGGAGTGGGATGTTGCTGTGAGCTGAGATCATGCCACTGTGCTCCAGCTTGGGTGACAGAGTAAGACTCCATCTCAAAAACAATTTTTTTGAAGTTGTGATGTTCCCGGCACTGCCTGGGCTTGGGAGGTAAAACTGCAGATGGCAGTGGGCCTCTCCTCCGATGTCTTGTGTGGTGCAAAGGTGTTTTATTTTATGTTGACAGAAGAACAGTGTTTTCATCTTGAGACATCCTCTAATCATTAGAGACATATTTTCCTATTTTTTTCTCATAACTGTGTGCTGCTCTTGCACTTCATAATGTGTTTAATGGGTCAGTGCTTATTGGATGTGAGACTCTGTAGTACAGTTGGAATGCAAGAGGGAGTTGGTGATAAGATCTCTTTCCAAAAACCGTTTAGTGCATAGGATTTCCAACACACTCATTCCTTGAAGCTTAAATAAATGTAAAAAGAAAAAAGAAAAGAAAAAAATACAAAGCCAATGCAGAACCAGCAACCTAGGACTTGAGTCATTTAAACACTTGAGTCAGGGCCGGGCGCGGTGGCTCAAGCCTGTAATCCCAGCACTTTGGGAGGCCGAGGCGGGTGGATCATGAGGTCAAGAGATCGAGACCATCCTGGTCAACATGGTGAAACCCCGTCTCTACTAAAAATACAAAAAATTAGCTTGGCATGTTGGTGCGTTCCTGTAATCCCAGCTACTCGGGAGGCTGAGGCAGGAGAATTGCCTGAACCCAGGAGGCGGAGGTTGCGGTGAGCCGAGATTGCGCCATTGCACTCCAGCCTGGGTAACAAGAGCGAAACTCCGTCTCAAAAAAAAAAAAACAAAAAAAACTTGAGTCAGTTTGTGTCACCTGCTGTATGTGGAGTGGAAGCTGACAGTGGCTGGCAGCCAGGTGCCTGCAGGAGGAGGGGCCTCTGTGGAGTACGGGAGAAGGTGCCCAGATCTATCCCCTGGAGGACATGGATGTCAGGAAGCTTCCAGAAAATTCCCTGTCTGATCCCCAAGCTCCTCCCTCTAGCCAGCCATCAGAAGTCAGGATGACCTGGAAGGGCCAGGGGCAGAGCTGTCTTGAGCAGGGCCTGGCAGTGGTTATGTTATCAGTCCCCTACCACCACCAGAATCCGCCAGGCATTTTCCTCCTTCCTCCTACCAACGTTTGCTGGGTTCCTGAAAGTCCTGGTGAGCAGGATCACAAATGACAGAGGGATACACCCTGATGCCCATAGGGCACTGTGGAAGAACGGAGCAGGGAAGAGAAAGTTCTTCCTCAGGGCTCCCATGGCTTCATGGAAGAAGCCCTAAGCTGGACCTGGGAAGTGGAGGATTTAGCTGTGGCCCAGATGGGGCCAGTGGGTCTGGGCAGGAGGACACTCTCATCAGTGTGATTCCGTGACCCATCCAGGAACAGGGGCTTGTGGCGGACAAACATCCTGAGCTGCCTGCCTCCTGGGCCCTGTGCTCTCCGGGTGAGTCTTCTTTGACATAATTGGATGTACTTTGTGTACAGCATTTTTCGGTGGAAAGGTTACTCCATCTTATTTGCAAACTGGGGAGGCAGTTTTACATCTAACTGAGTTCAAACGTCATAAAATGTGTGACCCTTTATTTCCCACTCCCTACCCTCAAAGGAGTTGCTGAGCTTCTTGTGCTAAGGAGCTGACCGTCCTGTGAAGGAGGAAGGTATTCAAAGCAGTCCACCCTCAGCCCCTGCGAAAACATCTGCCAGGACTTTGCTTCAGAGTAAGCAAGGTCTTCCCACGGCCTGTAAGATGCCCACAGTTCTATGTCTGTGTTAGGTGAGTCAGAGTTCTCCAGAGAGGCACAATGGGATGGTATATATTTCGAAAGAGATCTATTTTAAGTAACTGGCTCATGTGTTTATGAAAGGTAGGAAATTCCAAATCTGCAGGGTGGGCTGGCAGGCTGGCATCCCAGGAAGGAGCCGGTGCTGCCATTCAGGTCTGAGGGCAAGTTCGAGTCTGCTGCAGAATCCCCCTTGCCTGCCTGGGGAGGTCAGGCCATCAACTGATTGGCTGACGCCCCTCACATCATAGAGGGCAACTGCTTTACTCAAATCCACTCTTTTACATGTTAATCTCGGCCAGTAGCACCCACACAAAAACATCCAGAATAATGTCCTATCAGGGCACTGAGGCCCAGCAAAGTCACCACATGTAACTAATCATCCCACATGCTTCCGAGTCCCCACATTTCTGACTCAGGCACTCTGGCCTCCTTGCTGCTCCTTGGACACCCAGGCAGGTTCAGTCCCAGGACCTTGGCAGTGGCCAAGAGCTCTGCTGGAACTCGCTTCCTGCAGACAATCTCATGGCTTAGCCAATGCGCCCATCAAATCTTTGACCAGAAGCTCCATTCTCATGATGGCTACCCTGAAGGTCTATTTACGGAGCGGCCCCCGCACCCTGAATGCCAATTTGCCTTATTCCATTTCATTTTTCTATATTTTCCCATCACAGTTACTAGCTACTTTGCTATGTGAGGTATGATTTGATGTTTCTTGTTTTTTGTTTGTTTATTTTTGAGATGGGGTCTCGCTCTGTCGCCCAGGCTGGAGTGCAATGGCGCCATCTCAGCTCAGTGCAACCTCCGCCTCCCAGGTTCAAGCAATTCTCCTGCCTTAGCTTCCCGAGTAGCTGAGATTACAGGTGCACATCACCATGCCAGGCTAAGTTTTTTGTATTTTTGGCAGAGATGGGATTTCATGTTGGCCAGGCTGATCTCGAACTCCTGACCTTAGGCAATCTGCCTGCCTCAGCCTTGACGTTTCTTGTTAATTTTATGTCTCTCCATGGAAAGAAGCATCTGTGTTTGTTCGCTAATGGATGAGAACCTTGAATCGTGGTGAAACAGAATAGGAGCTCAATAGATAGTTACAAGGTGGCAGAAGTGTCACTTTGCTCAAGGACTACCCTGCCTCATGGTCCCTCCCAACTTCTGACCACAGGCTAGAGGGAGAAGCTTGGGTCAGAGAGGGACAAAGAAATGAACTTCTGGGCAAGGTTAAGCCCAAGAGCGTGTGTGCTCTTATTTTCCGTGGGGGTGATTCCCCTGCATCTCTTCAAGCCAGCCTAAGCTCTGGGGGCCATTTTCATCGCATTCTCATCTTTTCTATGATTTCCAAAAAGCCTGAAACTAGAATTCGGAGTTTGCGTGGCCTTTGAGTCCAATATTTCACCTTTTAAGTATAGTTGAAGAAGTGGTACATTCAAGATACTAACTCTGAGGTCCAGAATCTCCCAGCTTTTCAGCAGAAGAATTGAGACTCAAACACATCCCTTGATTTTCATTTCACAATGCTAAGCCTCACACCACATTCTTTTTTGTTAGTTTTGTTTTCTTTTTAATTGAAAGCATCTAGAAAGTGAAATTTGTCCTAGAGTGCACTTGTTTCTTGCAAAAAGCTCAACATGCAAACAAAACACCTTAATTCAACTGTGAAAAGATCAGGCCGAGGCCATCCTCTACTGCACAGAAAGGTAGCATCCTTAACCCGGGAACCCAGCAAAATTGTGACTGGTAAAGGCTGCCTTCTGCTGTGGCCAGACCCAGGTTTGGAGTGGCTGTGGACATCATCCTAATATAGGAGGAGGAAGATGCATGAAACTCGTTGTACGATTAGAAGAATAATTCCCTATGCACAGAACCTCTTCCTCTCTTCCCCACTGTAGATGTGCGCGTGTGCGCACACACACACACACACGCACACACACGCACACACACTCACACACACACATAGACCCAGTTATGGAAGGCAGGCTTAGGGGTGAGTGCTTTGGTGCTCTGCTAAAGTGGGTGAGGAGAGAGGTTTTAGCGCAAATCCTTCATTGCCTTGGCATTCTGCCAACGACTGCCACAGACCTGGTTTTCCTTGCAAAGGTTTGAGCTCATTCTGTCTGGGTGACCAACCCTACAATGATCTTATGGTATCAAAAGCAGGCTGACATGTGTGTGTCTGGGCAGGTAGCTATTTCGTTTTGGACCTGGTTTGTAGCTAAATAGAAAAGTGAGGTTCTCATCTGCTCTTTCCCGTGTTCTTACAGACAGGAGTGGAATGAGGAAAGGAACAAGTCCAGGAAGGGGGCCCTTTACTGCACAGATCTGGTCCTAGATTCTAGCGGGCCACAGCTCCCTGGGGGCGGGGGGGGGGGCATCAAAGAGTTCTCCAGTTCTTCTCTGAACACAGTGTGAACTACCCCAAGGTGCTTTCACGGTTCCAATAACCCTCCCTGCCAAACAGATAATAGGACACATTTTTTGTCTGATTAGCCACAGAATTGTGCGAGTATTTCTCAGTCTCTCTTTCACTTATTTAGACCACAAATATTGATTGAGCATCTACAAAAATACTAGCATTGAGCTAGGTGGTGGGGATTGTCCTGCCTCCCAGGAGGTTAGAGGATACGAGGGGAGACAAGCGTTTCTCAGAGAGGCTGGGAGGCTCCCAGGTGAGCAGACTTCAGGGGCGGACAGTGTGGGGTGCAGGAGCATTGAATCAAAGAGGAAGAAAGTTACAATATCTCCATGTGGGTTCTCTTTGAATCCTTCTGATAATGACCGAGAGAAGGGCTCTGACTAGCCAGTCTCTTTTCCTAAAGTAAAAATGGGCCCCCAGCGTCGAGTTCTAATGTTATGACATTGCTTCCTTTCATTTGCAGTTGCAGTTTTATTTTAAAAAGCAGTTTGGACCCCACCCCACCCCCGTTTATCATAATGGTGCAAATAATTTTTATTTTCAGAATATACTTGATTAAAAAGAGAATTGATTTATTTTTAAAAATTAAAATAAAAGTGCAGCTGTGCAGAGATGTGGAAATTCCTGGGGAAGGGTGGTGATGTCAGCAGTTTGGAAAACACATCAGTGAACTGAGTGGAGTTTTTGGGTGTGAGGCACTGGTGGTTAAGGATATCTGCCCACAGGAGCTGCCGTCCGAGAGAGGTCTTGCAGGAGAGAGAGTGGCAAGGTGAGGGAGCCAGGAGGCAGTGCAGGTGGAGGGCTGTGCATACCAATGTCAGGGGTAAGAGCTCAGTGTCGAAATCAGAAGATCCCAAGCAGCTCTGTGTGACTGAGGCTCGGTGTGCGTGGAAGAAAGTGGAGGTGCAGGCATACAAGGAACCATGTTTAGGAGCCTGGTCATGGTTAGAAACGAGGCTTCTATTGAAGGGATTTAAGGATGGGCTACGTGACAATCAGATGTATCGTTTTAGAAAGGTTTCTCTGGCTGCCATGTGGAGGAAGGCTGGGGATGCTGTGGTATGCCAGAGGGAGACATTCTGGTTATGAGGCTGTTAAGATATTCCAATTGTATGAGTGCCCTGTGGCTGCTGTAACAAATGACTGCAAGGTGGGTGGCATAAGACTTCGGAGATTCATTCTCTCTTAGGTCTGGAGGCTGGAAGTCTGAGAGTGTCAGTGGAATCCCAGTCCTTTCAAAGACTCTTGGGGAAGATCCTTCCCTGCCTCCTCCTGGTGTTCCTCAGGTTGGGGCTGCATCACTGACCTCTGCCTCCCTCACCATGGCCTTCTCCTGGTATCTCTGCATCCTCTCCTCTCTGATAAATACACACACCACTCATTGGTTGTAGGGGTTACTCTAAACCTTGGATGATTGCACCTTCAGATCCTTAACTAATTACATCTGCAATAATCCTGTTTCCAAGTAAGGTGATATTCTGAGCCTCTAGGAAGACATGAATTTGGAGAGGGCACTCTTCATTCCACTGTACCTCATGGGAGGTGATGGTGGCTGACTGTAAGTGATGACCTGGAATGGTGAGATGGGGAAACCTACAGAGAAGTAGAATCCCAAGAACAAGGAAGCCAGGAGTCAACGCCACTCACGCCTCTGCCTCACCCTGCTCACTCAGGGCTGGTGACGCCAGCCAGGTTAGAAAGGTGTAGCCCGTGGGCTAAATCCAGCCCACCACCCGTTTCTATAATAAAGGGGTTTTTTAGAATAGAGTTACATTCATTTGTTAAATACATTGTCTATGGTGGCTTCTGTGCTACCATCCCAGAGTTGAGTGGTTGCATCAGAGACCTACAAAGCCTAAAATATTTACTGCTGGCCCCTTACAGAAAAAGTTTGCTGAACCCTGGACTTGAGGAATCCCTGCCTTGAGGCAGCGGGGCTGCTGCACAGGGGACAGAAGATGAACCACCCCATGTTCATGAATTGGCCTCTTCAGACCTGCACCTCTCAGGTGGAGAATCCTAAAAACAGTCCAGGGCATCTCTGTACACTAGCACTCCTCTGGGCCTAGAGTAGTCAAGTCTCTTCTTCTAGGGAAGATTGTTCCAGAATTATCCACAAGCTGGCCAACAGGAGGGATGACTATGCCATCAACAGAAGATGCCAGCCTCCTGCCCCACATTGCCAGAGGGCAGACCCTTCAGTGCATCCCTTAATTTCCAGGCCATTCAATCAACGCCAATCTATTTGAGTGCAGGTGGCAAAGAGGAGACGTGGTTCACTCTAGCCCTTGTCTGCAGGCTTCTGCCTTGTAGTTGAAGCTCTCCTGTGGTGAGGATATGCTGCAGTATGCCCATGAGGGACATGGAGCACAGTGCCTGGCAAGGAGTGGGTGCCAGTGAGTAGATACTGCTAGGTCCCGGTGACTATGGTCATAACAGCCAGTGCCCTCCTCATGCTGGCGCCCATTCCTGGGGAGGTTGGAACCCAGACTTTATCCCCAACTGTCTTTTTACCAAAGGTGACCATTGTCGTCACGGACTCAAAGCTTGGCCAAAGATTTATGCTTTTCAGAGTTTGACTTGTGGCAAGCACAGTTCTAACATGGCCCCTAAGATTCCCACCTTGGGACACATGGCACGTATGCTCTCCCGTTGAGGGTGGGAGGTCCTATTCTCCAAGGGAGGGATCATAGGCCATAGATCAGATTTGGAGTGGGAAGAGGAGTTCGGTTGTGGCACATGCAGAACTGGAAGTGCCTGTGGGACACCGGGCTGAAGGTGGCTGGTGCTGATCCATCACGCTGATGGCAATGAGTGCTTCAGAGGCAGCCACCCTCCCTGATGCCTGCGGGCCTGGACTTAATGTTTCTGAGCCTCTGCTTCCCCTGCCTGTGTCAGGGTAACTCAAGGGAAGCGTCTGGAAGCTGCCTGGCACCTGCTCAGTGCTGGAGCACGGTAGCTGCTGTGAGATGCCCATCTGGACTGCAAGAGAGAGTTTCAGGCCAAGATGTCGAATTTGGAATCATCAGCAAAGACAGTAAGTGAAGTCTTTGGGATAGCAGGGGTCGTGGGTGGAAGTGTCCTCATTCTTAGAATTCCTTCTTCACAAGTCTCAGTCACGCTGAAATAATCGAAGAGTTCATTTGCTTTACGGTCCCAAGTATAAAAATTAAATGCTGTCATTCTTGCCCTGTTGGTCCCTCTCTCAGGATTTTCAATCTGGACTTGCTGAAGATTTCCACACTCATTGAGGAGCATCGCAGGTGGCACTCGGCTTTGAGTGTATGTGCTGCTATTTCTGGTCTTTGCATCCTGACTCGAAAGCCTCAGAGAAGCCCACTGGGATTTTCACGGTGTTCCTGGGCCACTTCCAATGGGGCAGTTAAGGGTGCCTCTCACAATCCAGCCGCGCCTCACAGGGCAAGGCCAGAGTGAAAAGAGCTGTGACCACAGGCTACAAAAAAAGCCTTAATAGTTGCAGTAGGAATAAAATGCCTTCCTTGAATCTGATGTATATGTGTGTGCGCACACACATGCAATACACATACATATATACGTATGTGTGCACACACATACAATATACATGCATGCATATGTATATCGTGCATGCATATGCACACATAATTTCCCTGACACAGTAGCCGTGTCTGCATATCGGCTCTCCTATTTTGGAATTCTCATTGGTCATAACTCAGCCGTCTCCAATATTCTGCCAGGCACCCAGTTGCATGTCTGTGACGATCCATTGCCATGAATGCAACCCTTTAAAGCTGCTGGAGACTAACCTGGAATGGGTGGCACTTTGGGGCTCACAAAGTTTTGAGATCCATGTTGGGTGTGGGCTGAGAAGCTGCACTAACTCCCAGGTGAGGGAAGAGGGTTTTCTTCAACTATACGCAAATGCAAAATAGCTCAGCTGAAGTAAAATCCTAGTGGGGCTCAGAATTTGCTACAGCCGTATGGTTAAGTATGAAATGGACAGAAACAGCACAGGCGTAATCTCAGTGCATTCTCACCAATTTAGAGATACACCCAAATATGCAGAGGTATCAATGAAAACTCCAATAATGACAATAGCGGTCCTCGATCTGTCAAGCTCCTAGGCACTCAGCCCTTTATACACGAGTTGGCACAATTCACATCTCCTGGTGCATTTTTCACCTGGGTACATGGTACTGCCTAGATTTCAGAAAGCTGAAAGAAAACCTTTGCAAATTAAAGCAACAAAAG
Source organism: Callithrix jacchus (assembly GCF_049354715.1). Taxonomy (NCBI): domain Eukaryota; kingdom Metazoa; phylum Chordata; class Mammalia; order Primates; family Cebidae; genus Callithrix; species Callithrix jacchus. The sequence goes on along the minus strand of NC_133513.1, from coordinate 122,415,632 downwards.
AATTTTCACCATATAAAATAAATTGTTGTATCTAAAGTCCCTGCAACAGCACCAGGATTGTTCAGAAACATTTAAGCTCATGGGAAATGGTATTCATCCTAGTAGGTTAGCTGGCAAACACTGGGCCTGATAATGCTCTATGGAGGTGCTCCTTCGGCTTTCTTATTTAATCCTGTGGCATTTTTCCTGCCAGATCTTGCTCTCTTCCCATGTTGCCCGTGTCCCTAAGAAAGCGTGGGGTCTGGTTTGGGACAGAGTTCCACTGTCAGCATGTACACAGGGGACCTGATATGACCCCTTCCTCCAGAAGGGGGTTTCCCAAGCCCCTGCACATTCACTGTGTTCATCTAGCCCATCTGGAAACCTGGGGTTGTCACTGACACTTCTGGCATGGGCTTTCCTTATGAATCAGGAATGAAATATGCCGGTTTCCTGCCATATAACATGATCCCGCACTCCTTGGGTAAGAACGCAAAGAGCCGTTTCGCAAAGTGTGTGAATAGAGTTCTAAGTGCAGAGGGCCGGACTGGTAAAAAATAATATTCAGCTCAGCACTTTGGCAGAGATGATGATTATGAGGCAGACTCATTTGTTTACCTTCCCAGCTAGAGAAGACACGTGGAGGTGGCAGCCAAGAGGAGGGTCTAAGTTGGGAATAGGGAACAGGGCTTGGCTCCGGTTCTATTGATTTTGGCAAAACTGCCACATGAAAAATTATGCCTCAGATAAAAATAAATTATAATCTACAAGTATTTGAATGAGAAGGGTTCCCTGTGAAAACTTCATAAATGAATGCTAATTCAGTTACCCATTTGTAGCCATGAAACATAAGCAGTCGTGTTATTCCGAAGCGCTTGTTTTGGAAAAGATCGTACAACCCATGAAGCAATTCTTCATGAAGTGCATAAAAATGTCAGCTTATGTATAATTTATACGACCGATGTTAGTTATGGTCTGTTTAATAGTATTTAATGCTGTCAGATGACATCATTCTTTCATTTACCAATTGGGAAAAAAATAAAAAGACCAATCAAAAACATTTTATGGAGTAAGAAATATGCTTATTGACTTTGATAAAAATTGTAGGAGGTGATAAACGGATTCACTGGGGGAGGTGTCTTTAAAAGATGTTGGAAAAGAGTTATTGTGGTGGAGCATGTACAGTATTTACTCCATGGTTGTTTTAATCATAATTTACTTACTGCGTGTGTGATATCTAATGTGCTGCTAATGTGCCTTAAGCAATTCATTTTGCCAACAGCACAGTAAATTGCTGTATAGCCTTGGCCCTTTATTAGTGGCGATGATTAAATCCAATTTTAGTTGTACTTACTACATTTTCTCCACTGCCTACGGGTAATCCCTACGGGGGGGGAGAGGAGTTGCTGTCTCCATCCTGAATCTCTCCATCCTTTAACCAAAGATCCATTCTGCACATTTTCAGCAAGCTCTACGTGACCTCTGTTTATACTAACTCTGTCTTCCTACCATGTAGGATATGTTTGATGCTGTGTGAGAAAGTAGGACAAAATATTTGAAAATGTTGTATTAAATAAAATATAGCCCGTGCTTTTTCTCTATGCAGTAAAAGTACTGGATAAAAGAAAACCTACCCTTTCCATTCTGCGTGTGTGTATTTGCGTGCATGCCCATGCCTGACTCCCAGAAGAAACCAAGCATTGACTTCATATATTATGGGATGAGAACATTTGCCTATGTTGACTCTGTAGGTGAGTTCTTAAAAGTAACTGTATTATTTTACCCCAAAAACCAAGTCAGAGTGCAATTTGTGTGAAATAGATGATAGAAGATGGAGTTACAAACTCCTACGTGCCATGAACCCTGGCTCACAGTTTTGAGCTCTATTGGTGGGGGTGGGTATAACACAGATTTTGTTTCCAGGCCCTGAGTTCACACACTAAGCCTGTGCAATGTGTCTGAGACCCTTGTTCTGTTTGCAAGTGGATTTCCTTGCCTCCACATTTGGGTTTGATCCAGGGCTCTGTACTTAATCTGCAGAAGGCATTTTGCAAGTTTGATCTGTGCGTCACAGAATGACTCCTTCTAAAAGTGAGCCACTCAGACTCAGATCCAATCCTGATGCTTCCTGGAAGAGGCTGAGTGTCTGCATCTGGTGAGACAGACTTCCGGGAAATTGGAGGTTTGACTTTCTCACCCCCAAGCTCAAGATTGGGTAAACAGGCTTGCAGTGTAGCTGCCTGCAAGGCTCTAAGGACTTGTCTCCCATGCAGTGACCTCGGAGGTCGTCCTTGGCTGTCAGGCATCTCAGGGTCTTGGAGAAGGCATTTTCACTCTCTTTCCTGGTCCAGTGGTAGTGGTATCATTTGCACTAGGGAGCCAGAAGGAGACATAGCCAAGTAGTTTTCCTCCTGCCTCTGAGGCCCCCAGGTCTCATTTCTAACGGTGGTGCCATGTTCCAGGGCAGGGGAGATGGTGCTGGCAAGCTCTCAATCAGCCCTACCTCTCCACCATGCTGGCTGCCTTTGTAAAGCGTCCTGGACCAGGATGAATTCCATTGTCTTGGCTTGTCAATGTTCCATCCCAGGCAAAGCTGGGGAAGGGACTCTCTTGGTCTTATCAGCTGCTGGAGGCACTTCCCATTTCTCCTCTGTCCACTTCTCTCTCTGTCTGTCTGTATTTCATCTTTTTCCTTCATCCCGACTAGGCACTTGGCACCCGCCTATCAAGGGCTTCCTTGTTCCTGGGGAAAGTTTCCTCTGTCCTATTTCTCACCGTGACTACTCTCGGCTCCTCCCTCCCTTCTTTTTCTCTGATCCAGATGTTCCAGCACTAAATGTCATTCCTTTTGGGTCCTGCTGAGTGCAAATTTGGAAATGTGGGCTAATGGGGGATCCTGAGTTAATGGGCCTCCCCTCCCATGTAACGCTTCTTAGAGCTTTCCAGACATGTGACTTGGCCTAAAGGAGGAAACGGAAAGGTGGGAATTTCTTGCTCAGTGTCAGGCCTTGAATGAGGGAGAGATTTTGACAAGAGAACTTTCAGTTCTTTTGAACTCATGATGTAGATGCGACCACCCATCTCTGCTGCCAGGAAGGGAAGGGGAGACACAGAGCCCTTCCCAACCCTCCAACACCTCCCGTTTCTTCTTTTACTTCTTCTCTAGCTCTGTGGATGTGGCACAGGGCCCAAGCCCAGCACACCTGTGTTTTCAGGGTGTGAAATTTGGATAGGCTCTGGGTGAGTCTTCAGCAGCATCTGAGCTGTGTTCCAGCCCTACTCCTAAGTCCACTTAGCTTTGTGATGTTGGGGAAGGCACCTAATGTTCTCTTGCCTAAGTGGTAGTGGTGGTGATGTCAGTTTCCTAGAGAGCTGTGGAGAGGAAACTGAGGAACGCAGCTCAAGCACATTCCCAACTATTGACTGATACGTATCTGCTGTATTTGGTAGCTGACCACAGAACATGGAAGGGATTCAGAAAACTTAATCCCAGGTGGACAGGGAGCTTGCCTTTGAGTCTCCAACTCTTTGGCTTCCAGGCCTCTGTGCTGTTGCTGCTGCTGCTGCCTTTTTTTTTTTTTTTTGAGATGGAGTCTTTGCTCTGTTGCCGGGCTGGAGTGCAGAGGCGTGATCTCGGCTCACTGCAATCTCTGACTCCTTGGTTCAAGCGATTCTCCTGCCTCAGCTTTCTGAGTAGCTGGGATTACAGGCACCCACCACACACAGCTAATTTCTGTATTATTAGTAGAGACAGGGTTTCACCATGTTGGCCAAGATGGTCTCGATCTCCTGACTTCATGATCTGCCCACCTCAGCCTCCCAAAGTGCTGGGATTACAGGCATGAGCCACTGCACCCAGCCTGTGCTGTTGCTTTTAAAATGCCAAGATGCAGCCTCTCCAGGTACGGTTGAAACCTCAAGAGATAATTTGATTCTTTTGGGTAAATTACCCAGAGAATTTCCAAATCCATCTGATAATTTTGGAGAGAGCCTTAAGCAGATCCAGCCCAGACGGTAGCACTGAGTGGGTCTGGAAGCTGAGGCCCTCCCTGGTGCCACCTTGCATCTTCTCCATAATTAAAGCACGCACCCACACTTCCAATTGAGGTGAACCAAAATGGTATGGAAAACCCAGAATGGAATGTTGCTTCTTTGTCGTTTTCACATCTCTTCATTCTGAAGATCAAAGCCGCTGTCCTTTGGAGCGATTACTTGACTAATTGCATGCTTGTAGCTTAGACCCAATTAATAGTTAAATGGCTTTGTACTGTTGAAGTTACACCTTCTCCAGGCGTGGGAAAGGAACGATGACTGGGACCGAGTCTGGTTGCTGTAATATTGATATCCTCCATGAACAGCAAAAAGATCGCTTTTTTTTTTTTTTTTTTAAGCTTTCCTTGGTTAAATTGATCTCTTTTCTACAGGGACTTATAGAAACGGGTACATATACAAACAGCCTAAACAGCGGCTGTCAGGGGTGAAATAGACGTGAAAAGAAGTAATTCTTCCTGGAAATCCATGAAGCAGTAAGAAGTACCCTGGCACAGGAGGTTCTTAGAAACTTCAGATGCTTTGTCTTCTTTTTACCTGGCCTTAGAAGTTAAAAATGCTTGACAGGCTTTTCCTGCCCGTGTTCTCTAAATTTCCCTTCTAAACAAAAGCATATGATGTATTTTGGTGGGGCCCTCCCGTTGTCAGATGTTTAATTTTATGTGGTTCATCCAGAATCGCCCCCATTAACAAATTCCTTAGCACAGTAATCCGTCTAAAATGAAACCATCTCCCGGAGCTTCCCCGCAGCAGCTCCGTTCTGCTCTCTGGGCTGGTGGGCAAACCCACCTGATACTCCTGAATAGAAACAAGGACCCTGAAGTAAACCCTGTGACAAAGGACTTCGGCGTCACTTTGGATAATGGTCTACAAACTGTGTTTGTCAAGGAAGAGAAAAAAGGCATCTTGTTCCCCCATGTTGAAAGGCAGACAACTAACGGCGTATTTTTAATTACCTGAATGCTTTAGCAGGGAAGGTAGTCAGTATATAGTTACCTTCAATATGTAGACTACTAATTATTAGTGCATGAACATGGCATCCAAGTTCTTTGCTGGGTCTAGTAATTTTGGATATTTTCCATGCTATTACTGCCTGCTCCATATACCTTTACTGGTTCTTTTTGAAATTAACTTAATGGCACTCTGCAGAAATGGACTGCCTACTGAGAGTAAGCGCTTGCCTGCAAAGATGGGCCAGGTTCCCACTGAGAGGCACTGATTTGGCACAAACAGAGAAATGCTTTAGCATTAATTTACTTGAGTATCAAATGATTCAAAATAAATAATTAAAGTCTTTTCAGGATCTGGAGTCAATATTTTGGGTCCATTAATGCGTATCCCATACTGAAGGGTCAGCCCCGCCAAGGTCTCCTGCTACAGCAGTGCAGTCCAAAGCTTGCCACAGGTTTTTCCCTTCAGGCATCAAATGTTGTTTCCCTGTCCTGGAATTTCTCTGCAGCCCCCATTATGCTCATTTGGCGAGCCATCATTCCCCCGCGGCTCCTTTCAGCAGTGTGGGATGTCCTTCTTCTTGCTCTAGCCTGATGCCTGGAGCTCCACTCCCAGTGGGATTTCTCTGTTGGGACAGGGTCCCTGGGGACAGACGATGTGGGAGCAAGAGGGATGTCTTTCCCAGGGAGACTGAGAAACATGTTAAGATCACACAGGGGAGAAGAGCCCCTGGAGGCCATGCACAGAGCTGAGGTTTGACCCAGTCCTTGATCAAATTGCTGCATCTCTTGAACACCAGTCCTCCCTGCCCTCGCTCAGCAGCTCCCCTTCCTCAACGTCCCTGGAATTCTGGAGTGGCTGGGCTTGGGTTTTAAGCCATTGCTTCCAGCACGGGAGCATATGGTCTCCCGAGTGATTGATTGTGTAAGAGGCCATAGAGTGGCTGAGGCCTGGTGGGTGGGTCCTTGTTATGAAAAGATGTGGCCGTTACTCAACTCGGTCCACTGTGTTGTATGTGCGTGTTCACCCTTCAGCAAATAGTTAAATGTTTGACATGCAAAGATGTCGTTGTCTTATATTATGATCTGGGGGGCATTGGTGAGGGAACTCAATTCCTTTAGATTGGGTTGTCTCTGAATATCTTGGGTGACCCATTGAGATTGTGCTAGGAGAAAAGTGTGAATATTTCTTTAATTTGCTCTCTCTCTTTTTCCCATGTCCATTCAGAATCATACAAGGACCCAAAGAATCATAGAGAAAAGAGAAAGCATTAATTCTGTGAGGGGCTCTCCAGTCACCCTGCATGAAGGCAGGACAATTTCCATTTGAAAAGGACAATTGTTAATGAGCTCTATTCCCCTGGCTTATCACCCCACAAGCAAAGGGGCTGCTTTGAAGTCAACACAGTCTATTATGGGTGAAATAAACCCTTTAGAACAAAGGGCAGTTCAAGTACAGACTCAGGACACTGATGGCACCTGCCCACCCTCACTCCAGTCCCCACCGCCACTCCCCATCTGATGATGACATGAAGTCCTTAGGACATGCGTGTCCTTAAGCGTCATGGGATTGGATTCAGTGTCTCCCCTGGGGCCCCTCCTTACTCAGACCCCTGGCAGCCATCTCAACAGTGAAAAAACTCCCCAAACAGATGCCTCTCATTGGCAAATCAACCCCTTCCTTCATCGTCTTCAGGTTTTAGAGATCCTCAGGTAAGGGCCTTTTAAAGTTTCATCAAATTTTTCCCTTTCCTAAAATCCTTTATTCGTGGAGAAAATAACAGAGGTATATATTGAGTAGCCTTTCTGGCTGCATCTGAGATGAGTATTTTCTGCCTATAAGTTCAGCAAATAAGAATGAGCAGCAGTGATTGGAGAGAGTGGTCTCTATCTCCTCCTCTTTGAGTAGGAAGAACCTGGCTTCAGATGCTAATCATTGTAGGCATGGATTTCCTTTAGATATCTCCACAGTATCAGGACCAGAAGGAAAGCAGAAAAACATACGAAGTTCTGTACACAGAAGGAAAAAGAAAGAACGTGGGGTTCCCCCCAACTCAAGTCTGAGCCAGGAAGGATGGTTCTATTCTGCTCAAAGCCCCCAGCTTCGTCCTGCCTTGGCTGCTGTTGGCACTGCCTGGGCACTCATGGATAGTGTGTGCAAGCCATTGTGAGCCATGGGTCTAAGGTTCCCTGTTTGCTCAGTGGCGGAACACTGAGATTGTCCCCAGCAAGGCAGAATGACTTTGAGAATCAAGTTACTAAGAAGCTGGAAAAGTCATCTGTGTGGCATCTTTTAATTGAAATTTTAAAAAGTGAATTAATAGACTTTTCAATTTCACAGCCCCTTAAATTATATATGAAAGAGGAATATTAATAACTCTATAGATACTGGGAGAATTAGAGAAATCACTCCTAAGCTAGTGTGCATGTTGTCCTGAAGCCAGAGCACTGTGCTCTATGTGGAGTTCTGATTTTTTCGTGAACTCTCTATTTGTAGCATGAAAAGCAATGTTGTTTATAATTTAGATAAAATTGGGGGGTTTCCTTACTAAACTGGAGACAAGTCATATTTTAACAGTGATTCAAAAAGCTGTACCTCCTTGCAGTATCCTGTCACCAAGACATTTTTCCCCTTCTGTAGAGCTAATAATATGTTATAATTGTCTTATATAAATGTACTCACTGATATTGCTCATATGCTATTACATGAACCCCTGGCCTTCTCTTCTCAGGACCAAAGAATCACAGGTCCTTCGGCAGTTCCATGTTTTCCTCCAAAACTTTAATGAGGATGAGACTGTCACTGAGGTTTCTGTGCTTGTACCAACAGCTGTGACATGGTGTATTTTTCATCGTGAGTTTCTTCTGCTTTCTGTATCCCTCATCTCCTCTCTCCTTCAACCCCGAATAGGTGTAATCATTTTCTGATGTCCTTAACTAGAGCTTGACCCAGGCCGCTGCTAACAACATTTAATTTCATTGCATTTCTCTTTGTTGAGTCAACAGAAGCCTACTTCATGCTTGTTTTGGTCACTACCTTGCTAAAGGTAACCACTGTTCTGACTTCTATCCTCATAGATAAGTTTTATCTGTTTTAAAGCATTAAGTGAATGAAATGATGCATTAGCTACTCTTTTGTCTTTGGCATCTGGTTTGTCTGTTTCCATATGATTTCTGCAAGATCCATCCACATTGTTTAATGTAGCAGTAATCCATTCTTTTTCATTGTTGTCTAATACTCTATAAAAGAATCAGAACACATTTATGTATCCTGCTGTTGATGGACATTTGTGGGGTTTTCACCCAGCCCCTGGCCATTATAAATAGTACTGCCAAGAATATTCTTGTGAGAAATATGCATTTCTATTGGGTATATATCTAGAGATGAAATCGCTGGGTAACAGACTACACGAATGTTCAGTGTTATCAGACACTGTCAAGTAGATTTCCAAGTGGCTGCATCACACACCAGCAATGGGTATGAGTTCTGGTTACTCTACATCTTGTCAACACTTGGAATTGCCATTTTTTCCCCCTTTCATTCTGGTGAATAACTAGTGGTATGTTTGTAGTTTTAAGTTAGAGTTCTCTGATGACTAATTAGGTCGAACACACTTAATATGCTAATTATCCATTTGTTTAAACTATGTAATAAAGTGCACATCAGATCTTTTTTGTTGTTTTTGTTTTTTTTTTAAAAAGTTGGCGTTCACAATTATCTTTAAATTTTAAAATGTTATGCTCATTGTAGATTCAATACAATTGCAAGAAATAATTTGGAGAGATTCTGTGTACCCTCGACTTGTTTCCCACAGTGGCAATATCTTTCAAAACTAAGGTTCAATAATATCACAAGCAGGATGATGACTTCAGTGCAATCAGGACACAAAGTATTTCTATCACATGCTGTCCTTTTGCAGCGGCATCCCCCGCCCTGTTTCCAACCCCTGGTAACCGTGACTCCATTTCTATCATTTTGTCATTTCAGAAATGTTATATACCTGGAATCCTCCAGTGTGTAATCTTTGCGAATAGACTTTTTTTTGACTCAGCCCAGTTCTTTCAAGTTTCACCAGGTTGTTTTCAGTAGTTTGCTCCTTTTATTGCCGTGTAGCGTTCCATGATGCGGTTGTACACAGTTTGCTTAGCTGGTCCCCGTTGAAGAACGTCTGAGCGGTTTCCAGTTTTTAGCTGTGAACATTCACGTACAGGTTTTTGTTTGAACCCACATTTTCATTTTCCCAGGATAATGATTAAGAATTCAATGGCTGGGTTATGTGGTAGCTGCATATTTCATTATAAATAAACCACTAAACTGTTTTTTGGAGTAGCGATATCATTTCACATTCCCACCAGCAATGCATGCACAATACAGTTTCCTTGTGTCCTTGTCAGCATTTGGGTCTGTCCCTGTATTTTGTTGTGGTCATTCTGGTGGGTGTGTAGGGATAGCTTGTTGTGGTTTTAATTTGCATTTTCCTAATAGCAAATGCATTCAACATTTTGCTCTCGTGCTTATGTGCCATCTGTATAGCATCTAAGGTGAGATGTTTCATCATGTCTTTTTCCCATTTCCCGGTTGGATTTTTGGTTTTATTGCTGTTGAGTTCTTATATATTCTAGATACTATTCACTGGTTAGATCTACAGTTTGCAAATATTTTCTCCCACTATAGCTTATTTTTTCATCCTCTTACCAGGATTTGTCACAGAATAAATGTTTTAAATTTTGATGGTTTCCTTTTATAGATTACACTTTTGATTTTTAGAAAACCAGGTTGTCTATTTCTTGTTTAAGAACAGGAGTTCCCTTTATACCCAGGGTCTAGGTTAGTCATTGTATGCATATATGGAAAACATCTTCTCCCAGGGCGCTTCCTTCCATCCTCTTAATTATATCTTTTTAATATAAATACATATAAATTTTTGTATTGAATTAAGTTCAACGAATCATCTGTTCCTTTATGATTAATGCTTTTTGTTTTCTATTTAAGAAATTTTTGCCTACCCAAAGGTCACAATGATATCCTAACATATTGACTTCTAGAAGCTATTATTTGATTTGCCATTTACATTTAGGTCTATGATTCATCTGGCAACGAGTTTTGTGTACGGTGGGAGATAAGTGTCAGGTTCATTTTTTCCTCAAGGATATCAAGTCTCTAAAGCACCATTTTCTGAAAAGGCTATCATTACCCACTATCAGGGGCATTTAGTGATATATTAAGTTTAAAGGTTATACACACACGTGTATACACATACATGCATATATACACATATATACATACACAGTCGTGTTGCTTAATGTTCTTAGAAATGCATCTTTAGGTGATTCTGTTGTGTGAAAGTCATAGCGCGCGCTTGCACAAACCTAGATGGTATAGCCCACTACACACCTAGGTCATGTGGTTTAGCCTGTTGTTCCTAGGCTACACATCTATACAGCATGATACTGTACTGAATATTTTAAGCAATTGTAACACAGTGCTAAGTACTGGTGCATCTAAACATTGAAAAATTATAGTAAAAATAAAATATAAAACATAAAAAATGGTATGCTTGTATAGAGCAATGATCATGAATGGTGCTTGCAGAACTGGAAGCTGCTCTGGGTGAGTCGGTGAGTAAGTGGTGAGTGGATGTGAAGGCCTAGGACATAACTGCACACAATTGTAGGCTCCATAGACAATGAACACTTAGGCAACACTAAATGTGTGGAAAAATGTCTTTATTTAATAATAAATTAATAATTAACACCATATTGTAATTTTTTTACTTTGTAAACAATTTTTTTTAAAATTTTTTGACTCTTGTTACAACACCTCAAAACACAAGCACATTTTACAGCTATACGAAAATATTTTTTCTTTCTAATTTTATAACATGTTTTTCTATTTTCAATTCTTTCTTTCTATTCTTATTTTATAACCTGTTTTTCTATTTTCAATGTTTTTACTTAATTTTAAAATTTTTTTGATAAAAATGATGACAAAAACATGAACATTCACCTAGGCCTACACAGGGTCAAGATCATCAGGAAGTCACTGGGGATTTTTCAGCTCTATTATAAATAGGGGACTGCCCTGGTACATGTGATCTGTCTTCGACCACAACATTGTCACAACTGCACATATGACTGTATACATTTGTGCTGTGGATTCTTTACTCCTGCATCCTGAGTTTAGTCATTAATTCTTTTAAGTGTAATAAATCTTACTTTCAAGAGTGCCATTGGCATTCTCGTATCAATGTAAGACTAGTTTGTTAATTTCACATGCACAAATCCTCCTGGGGTTCTAAGACCGATTTTATTGAGGCTTTAGAGATCTGGCATAATTATACTGTTGAGTTGGTTAATCAATGTGCACAGGATAGATCTTCGCTCATTTCAGGTCCCTATCATTTATCTCAGTGATGTTTTGCTGTTTTCTGTGTAGAGATTGTGCATCTTTTAGAAGACTAATTCCTTGATAAATAATGTTTTATTCTGCTATAACTAATATCTGTGAAAACATCATTTTCTCTTGTTTGATTCTAGTAGACGGAAATGCAGGTTTGATTTTTGTACATCAACCTTCAATCCAGATACTTTCATAAATTTGCTTATTAAGCCTAACATTTTATCTGTAAGATTTTTTGCATACATAATCATGTCACCTAAAAATAATATTTTATTTTTTCCCTTCCAACACTCAAACCTTTATTTTTCTTGTCTTATTACAATACTTAGCATGTCTACTACAGAGTTGTGATTATAGGGATAGTAGCAAACACTTTTGTCTTTTTCCCAATTCAGAAGGCACATTTTAGTATTTTGTCAATAAATATAATCTTTGCTGGGGTGTATCTGTGTGCTTTGTTAAATTAAGGAAGCTTCTTCCTAGTGCTAACTTGTTAAATTTTTATCATGAATGAATGTTGAATTTTTTTAAAGTCATTTTCTGCTTCTGCTACAATGCTCTCAGGGTTTTTCTTTTCTACTATTAATGTGGTCAATTACAGTGCCTAATTTTCAAATCTATACCAATCCTGAACCTAAAATAAACACTGTGCAGATGTGATACACACATCTTTTCTTTATCACTGCATTTCTTTTGTTGATAGTTTACTGGGGATATTTGCATCTGTGTTAATTAGAGAGATAAGCCTATAGTTTTTCTTGTTCATTAATGTCCCTGCCAGATTTTGGTGTCAAGATTTTATTGGCTTCAAAAAATGTATTGGAATAGTGGTTTTTCTTCTGCTAGCTTTAACAAGGTTTGTATAAGATTCATGCCATTTCTTTCTTAAACACGTAGAAGAATTCACCAGTAAAGCCATGTGGACATTGATTTTTTTCCTTGAAGGTGTCTTTGAACAACAGGTTTAATTTCTTTAATAGCTATTTAACTTTTCAGACTTCCTATTTCTTTCTGAGTCTGTTTGGTATGTTTCAATCAGTTTGTGGATTCCACCTAAATTCTCCAGAGGTATTGACATAAAGCTCCAAACCCCATGTTATTACTGATCTTTTGAATGTCTGCATATCTCTATCGATGGGCCCCGTTTTGTTTCTGCTGTTGGTGTAGTTGTTTCCCTTCTTCTCCACCAGCCTCTCTACATCCATTTGTATATGTCGTTGAACTTCTCAAAAAGCCAACTTCAGCCTGTGTTTGTTTATTTTCTGCTGTATGTGCTTTATATTTTACTGGTTGCTGCTCTGATCTTTATTGTTTTTTCTGCTGCTGTTTATAATGTGTCATTAAATGCATGTATTGAATTGTTAATTTCTCTTATACTTTTCATTTCTTTGGGCTCGTTTACCTGTCATTTTTAGACTCGTGATGTAGGTACTTAGGGTTCCTTAAGGAACCTCCCAGGAGGTACTTATAGTGTCTCCTGGGAACTCTGGGGGTCTTCACGATGTTTTAGGGGGCTCTATGAGATCAACAATATTTTTATAATAACATTTAGAGAATATTGCAATACTTACTGCCCTTTTTATTGTGTTTTCCTTTGCACTGATGATGCAGAAACAATAGTGAATGAGACTGTCGGTGCCGTAGCTTGAATTAGCACAGTGACAACCGCAATGTACTGGGAGGCGTTTTATGCCTTAATGCCACTTACTTGCAAGCAAAATCCTAGTTTCAGTTAAAAGTATATTTGATGAGTAGCCAATAATTATTAATTGTAATATTCTGTATGGCGCAATTGGAAGTATGTATAGAGCATTCTGACTACACGCTGAAGTCCAGTGATTGCCTCAAAGTAAAGCACTTCTACAGTGGTTTGAGATACAAAGTGAACTTGCCCCATTTTTCATGGATTTCTATTTTTACTTGGAAAAAAAAAAACACAAATAGCAGACAAGATGTAGTTAACCTAATTTGGGTATCTAACAGACATTTTTTCAAAAGCAGAATCAAATGAGTCTATCATTTTAAGAAAAACCACCAGAAAAAATTTATTGCTAATGATAAAATTCAAGGATTTCAGCAAAATTAAAAATTATGGAAAATTTTTAATAGTGTCTCTACCAACTATCAGCCCACCATGCTGGTTTGTCTGAGACCATGTGATTTTGTGGGTCACAGAAGTTTCAGTGCTAAAGTTATAATAGTCGCAGGAAAACTGGGAAGGTTGTTCCCACTATTAACAGCTTCCCAAAACTTTAAGACTTTTATGATGAGATAGGTAGAGAGATTAATAAATATAATTTAAAAATAATTGTATAAAGGGATATACAAACATTTGCAAGACGTGCATAACTCACTCAGCCAATATTTTTCAAATAACTATTGCATTATGTCACATAATGATGCATGGGTGAAATGTCCATTTAATGTGCAAAACAGAACAATAGTTTTAATGTAACAGTGTGCAAAACCTGCATTTATGTGGGTTCAGATTCACAATGCAATTAACCTGTAGATACTACTCCTGCCAAATTTTGGTGTAGTATCAAAGAAGACCACATACAATTATTTGATGAAGATATTAAAAAACTTCTTTTTCCAACTAGGCATCTGTATGAAGCTAGATTTTCTTCATATGCTTTAACCAAAGTAAAACATCACAGCAGATGGAGTATAGTTGCAAACATGAGAATTCAGCTGTCTTTCATTCAGCCAGATATTTTAGAAATTTTCAAAAATGGAAGGCAATGCTACCCAGTGCCAAAGCACTGAACAGTCTGATTTAGAAAATACTTTTCTTAAAATAATGTTATTTATGTTAATATGTGATGGATTTATTATTAAGATAAATTAATAAAAAATTTCAAAGTATCTCAGGTTTAACTTAGAATATGGTAAATAAAATTGGCACATAAACAAAGGTTTTTGGAATCTTTATCGACTTTTAAGACTGCAAAGAGATTTTGAGACCAAAACATTGAAATACTTTCAGCTTGGGTTATCGCTGTCGAGGCTTTTTATGTTTCTCGTATATACATGTAAAGGCTACACATTTCTGTCTGGGCACTACCTTATTTGCAAATTTTGGTTTATATTATATTTATTATTATTTAGTCCAAACTATTTTCTAATTTTTATTATAATTTCTTTTTTTACCATGATTTTATTAAAAATTTTATTGCTTAATTTGCAAATAATTAGAAAATGATTTTTTTTTGAGATGGAGTTTTGCTCTTGTTGCCCAGGCTGGAGTGCAATGACATGATTTCAGCTCACTGCAACCTCTGCCTTCCAGGTTCAAGTGATTATCCTGCCTCAGACTCCCAAGTAGCTGGGATTACAAGCACCCACCCCCACACCCAGCAAATTTTTATAGACATGGTTTCACCATGTTGGCCAGGCTAGTCTTGAACTCCTGATCTCTGGTGATCTGCCTGCCTCAGCCTCCCAAAGTTCTGGGACTACAGGTGTGAGCCACTGAACCCTGCTGAAAATAATTTCTTATTATCTTGTTATTATTGATTTCTAGCTCAGTTATACTCTAGTCATAGATTATATTCTGTATTATTCCAGTCCTCTGAAATGTTTTGAGACTTATTTTATAATGCATCATATAGTCTAGGAAATGTTTTATGTGCTCTTGCAAAAAATATATATCCAGCTATTGTTGGGTATGGTGTTCTACATATGTCAAATAAGTCAGATCTGTTCTTTGTGACTTTCAAATCCTCTATAAACTTACTGATTTTGTTTTTTCTGCTTTGCCTACCTTCCACTGAAACAGGTGTGCTAATATCCCCACTTAAATTTGTGGATTTCTATGGCTTTACTTTTATTTCTTGTTAAAGATTTTTATGGCTTTACTTTTATTTCTTATTAATTTTAAGTTCAAATCCTAAATCAAATTTAGGATTGTTTTATACTACTGCTGACCTGTCCCTTTTTTCATTATGGACTATCTCTCTATTTCTAGTAATGCATTATGCCTTAAAGTCTATATTAAAATAGTCTTATTAGTCTTCTTTGGGCTGGTGTTTGCATGGGATCTCCCTTTTACTTATTTTTACTGTTTTACTTACAATTTAATTTTGTTCTTCTAATCAAAACAAGCATCATCTACCACATATGTAAGCAGCCTGTAGTTACACTTTAACAATTTATTTAAAGGAAAATATTAGTCTTCTAATTGACATATTTATTCCATTAATATTTAATGTAACCTTTGGTATGAAGAGATTATATTTGACCTCTTTTTCTTTGGTTTTCATTCGTTTCTTCTATTTTTCCCTCTTCTGACATCAGCTAATTTGATTACTATTTATTTTTTAATTTTCACCCTCTATGGCCCACCTCAGTCTGGGAAACTTGTACATTTTTGACTTCTTAGAGTCAGCCTCAGTTTAGTTCTTTTTCCACTTCTCCGGTGGCACGAGGACCTTACAATACTTTACCAACATTTATTTCCCTCTTCTCTTTCATACTGTTGTTGTTTTGCATTCTAACTCTAAATATACTCGAAGTCTTCACGTATTATCATTATTGTTTTAAGTGATCATTATTCCTTCAGATTTGCCCCACCTGTGTCTTTTCTGATGTGCTTTGTTTATTCCTACCTTGCTTTGCTTTCACTGAGGACCGTTTGTCTTGTGACTAATTTGCTTTGCCGTTTCTTTTGGCTTGAGTCTAATGGAAATGAACGCTCTAAGTTTTTAAATGTTACGTGTTATTTTTCGAAGAATGTTTCAATGAGAATGTAATTCCTAACTTTGATATCTTTCCACTGTCTTTTTTTTTCCCATTTCTTTTGTGAAGCCAGCTGTCTATCTTCCCCTAAGATTTTTTTCCTGTCTTTGATTTTCAGCAGTTTGTACATGAAGTGGCTTTTGTATTTATCCTTTTTGTGGATTCATAGACCATCTTGACATTCTTCTGTCAGAAGTAGAAAATTTTCGACTGATATCTCTGCATCTCTTCAAATGGTTCTTTCATCTCGCTCCTCCCATTCACTGCATGTCAGACTTTTCTTTCGTATTCCACATACCTCTTATGCTGTTGACAGTTTTCCAATTTTCCCCTTTGTTCCCATTTTGGATATTTCATACTGATCTCTCTACCAGTTCATTTATCCTCTTTTCTGCTGTATCTAATCTTCAATTAAGTCAGCTGATTGAATGTTTACGTTCTATCTTACATTTTCCACTTTCTTTCTTATGAATTCCACCTCTGTGATACAGCTATTTTTCATCTATTTCCTTAAACACATTTATTATAGTTTTTTTAAAGTTCATATCTGATTATTCTAACATGTGGATCACCTGTGAGCCTGTTCCTATTATAATTTTTTCCCTTGATTTTTTGATAATTTATTTCTACGGCATGTCTTGCCTAATATTTTTAAATTGAATGTCAAAACTTGCATGTAAAAATGCGATGGTAAAGACCCGGGATACTGATATCATTTTCTCTTTGAAGGGGATGGAGTGCGGGAAAATGGCCTTGGTCCCCTCCAGGCTTCCATCTGGCTTTAGAAGGGGTGTCCTATTTTGGGTTGCCGTTGATCCTGGACTGTGTTCCTTCAGGAATCTCAGCTAAAAGCGTGCAGTACTTACCAGGGCCCCTCCTTCTTAGTGGGCTCTGAACTTCCATTTTTGTGTCCCTAGGGCTGGGAGCCTGCCAAAATCCCTGCTTAGCTTTTAAGCCTCTTAGCAGCTGCTTCCCTCTCGGTTTCTCTTCCTCTTGCCCTGTGTCTGGGAAGCTCAGCTTTAACGAATGCCCCAGGGGGAAGTGGGTGCAGAATATCAGGCTTCCTTCTCTAGGGGTTCCCTTTACACTAGAAGGTTGGCCCTTCATTTTCTGGCTGTACAACACTTTATTTTTTGTCTTCTCAGCCCATTGAGACTTTCCTAGGTTCTCCCATTTTTCCTGTCAACTCTATGGCCTGTGCTGTAAATTGGCAAATTCCCCCACGGGAAAAAGCATCTGTGAGTGAGGACTCATCTCAGCGCTTCCTCTTCCCTCTGGGATCTCACACCCTCAAGTCCTGCCTGTCTTGAGTGGTCTCCAATGTCTTCAAACAGATTTTTTTTCTACCTAGCTTTTATAGTCGCTCTCGGTGGTAGGCTCACTCTGCCACAGGCTACTCTGCTACAGCCAGGAGTGCCAGACGTGTTCATTACTTTATAAGAGTTTCCCAAAATTCCCTTTAAATCCAGCTCTGGACTCTTTCCAACCCAAAGGGCGAATACTGGACTTGGAATGTTCCGTGGGGAGGAGGCGGGATTTATGCTGGGGCTTGATATTTGACAAAGGGTCATATCCTGTTTGTTTTTCTGTGGATTTTCTTTTGCTGATTGAAATATCCATTTATACCCTTAAAATGCCAAGCTAGGCATTACACTCATTCTGAAACTGAGGCTGGGTATGTGGGCATCACAGCCTCCATCTCAGTTGGAGAAAGAATTGCAAGCATTGTCTCTTGGGAAAATAAAATCTGGAGATCCTGGGGCCCTTAGCAGGGGTTCTGGCAAGGGTGGGCATCTGGCAGATTTACCAGCAAATGTACTGTGGCCTCCATGAGCATCCCAGCAGCCTAATTTTTCCTAACGTGTCATCCAGGTTACTTCCTGCGTAACCTCCACGCTCATTCTGCTCCGCGTGGGAGAGAAAGAGCGCACAGCTCCTCGGGTGACGGGTGCCTTTGGTTCTGGGCTCTGCCTGTGAGGCGCAGCTTGGTTTTAACTGCATGCGGCATTTCAGTGGTCTGCTTGGGTTTTAACTGTCAAAACAAACCAGTTCTGGGTTATTACCCCATGGTGCCAGCCAGAATTATGATCCTGGCGGTTTCTCCCCAAATCTCTGGCTCCCAAACAAATAGGCCCCAGATCTTTGCTTCTGTGTGACCCTGAGCATTTTAAAGCCTGTGCTTTCTCACACCAGCCAACGTTACCACAATAACAAAGCCCCATGCTTATTTTTCAGCTCTATTTTTCCTCCTGGCTCAGAGGCTGTATCGTGGTTGGCTCCATCCCACGGCCTTCTTTCTTCTTGAGCTCCTGGCACTGGCTGCTGGAGCAAAGTCGGAGTTGCCACTTAAATTTAGGGAGCTGGGAGCTATGAAGTCAGGATGGATTCCCTTAGAAAATGCCCATTTTGCAACCTGGAGTTGCTGACTGATGGGGTCTTAATGCTCATGGCAGCCCCTGACGGGGCCCTTGGCATCTCAGCCCTGGACAGACCCCTTTGGCATTTGGAGTGGCCTCAGGATTCCCTTCTCAGAAGGATCTTTTTAATCTGTGAGATGAAATCAAACACTGAAATGAGGTTGTCGTATAGGAATAACCAACAGATGGTATAGACGATATAAGAAACGTGGTATGCGCTTGCTTAACACATCCCTGGGCTAGTCTGGGGGGGGGGGGCAAAGAAATCACCTTTTTGGAAGAAACGTGAGAACTGCTGACATTTTCTGGTCATGATGTGGTTGTTGCAGATACCTCAAAGCCTCTCTCGACTTCTATCATGATACGCTGCTAATATCAGACTCGGGGGAAAAGATACATCACACTTTGGTAATGTTTTCTGAGTTTGGGAATCCCCGAGTTCTGCCTTGGCTAAAACCTGGTAGAGATGGCTGCACCTGCGGAGGGAATTTTGGTGACTGCGCGTGGAACACAGCTCTTGCAGCATGTTAACATTTAGTGGGCTCCTTTGGTCATGAGCCCAAGGAGCAGACTTCATCCATCAAGCATTTATCACAAATCTGCTACTTTATGCCTTTGCTTGCTGCTGCAAGTTGCCGGGCGCAACCTGGGGCTTCCAGGTCCCTGAGTCTGCACGGTGCGGTGTCACTGGCAGGCCGTGCAGGCAGTGCTTTCAGAGCCAGTGTGCTCGCTCCGACAGCCAGTGTCACTAGGGTCCTGTCCATCACAGTCACTTCCCAGAGGGGACAGTCCTCTCAGCTGTAAAAGTCAGGTACACCATTCCAACTCGTGAGGGCACCTCATTTCCTCCTGTACATGCGTATTCACACACAGACACACACACAGACACAGATGCACTCAGAAACACACAAACATAGACACAACATGGACACACAGACAAATGCACTCAGGAACATACAAACATAGACACAACATGGACACACACACACAGACACACACACAGATACTAGTGCACTCAGAAACAAACATAGACCCAACAGACACATAGACATACACACATAGATACAGACACACAGACCAACACACACACCAACATACACATACACACAGGCACAGTAACACACATATGTACACATAGACATGTATATACATGCACTCATACATACAGACACATGCATACACAGATATATACATATACACAGAAAACACACACACACATAGACACAGATACACAGACATAACACAGACACACGCACACACACAGAAGCATACACAGGTGTACACACACAGACATAACATACATAGCCACATACACACACAGACATAACACAGACACAGACACACATAGATACAGACATACATAGATATGCACACACACACACATATATACATACACAGACATATACATATACATGGACACAGACATGCACACACATAAACACAATAAAGATAGATGCAAACACTGCACATAAACACACTGAGATATAGTTGCTTACAGACACACAAACACACACTTAGACAAAACACAGACACACATGCACAGACACACATTCTCACAGATACACAGACATACACCCAGACACATGCATATACAGGTACACATAGACACACAGACACATGTAGATATACACAGATATGCACACAGACACACATCCACTCAGGCACTCATATACACACAGACACACAAAATGCACCCGAAACACACACATATACACACACTCACACTAACATACACAGACATTCACACAGACACACATCCACACACAGGCACTCATATACACACAGACACAAAATGCACCCAGAAACACACACAGACACACACCAACATACACATACACACAGGCACAGTAATACACACATATACACACACATACATACAGACACATGCATACACAGATATATACATGCAGACACACACTCATGCAGACACACACAGATACAGAGGAGATGGAGAGAGACAGGAACCAGCCTGGAGGGAGACCGTGGAATGAACCGGATGCCCAGTCTAAGCCCTGTCCCTTTGGGAAGGGAGGGTCACCTCACCACAGGCAGCTGGTCAGATGCTTTGAAGCTGTGGACTAATCAGTCAAAAGAGAGTTCCAGCATCTGCCCAGGGTGTCAGGGCAGGAGTTTCTGGAAATCCCCCAGACCCTTGAGAGGAAGCAGAATGCAGCCCTCCAGGATGCTGGCTGCGGTAACATTTGGGATGGGAGGGTTTGGGGCCTCTGGGCCCAGGAGAGCCCATGCAGAAGTGGGGACCATGGGCGTCCAGGCCTGAGGCTGATGCAGGTCAGGGCACCTGGCAATGCTTATGATTCTGGCTGCCTAGGTATGAGCTGGCAGGATGTGGGCTGGGTAAGGGGCCACCGCAGATTGCCAGCCCCCCCACCCAGGGAAACCTGTCACTTTGGTCATTTTATGACCTAATTTCTAATTTTTGTAATAAAACATGATTTATAACAATAGTAAAGAAAACTAAAACATCATCAACCACAAGAAAACTCTGATATCCTCATGACCCAAGCCACCCCTGGCAGTGTTGAGCCCAGAGCAGGCGTATACAAAGGCAGCCACATGCTGCATGTCGAAATATTGAAAAGTTACACATCAAATCATCAAGCTGTTGCATAAAGTATGATCACTCCTCCTTCTTTGAGAAACATGCCTCCAGAGGCTCCTGGAAGGCCAGGCTGGAACTGAGAACTACTGGCCTCCTTGGCATTCGTGCCTGAGTGTGGCTGGCGGGGAGGGATGGCTCCTGACCTGGGGACCACGTGTCTTTCTCTGCACCCCAGACTACATTGTAAATATTTTCTTTTTATCTACATAGACTTCAGAGTTAAAATATATTTTATTACTCTAGAAATATATAATCATTACAGATAAACGAGAATATACAGAGAATTATGAATAAAAGAATTACTGCATAGTCCCAGAACCCATAGATAGGTACTATTAACATTCTGTATATTTCTTTTCAGAATGTTTATGATACATATTCATATATATGTTTTTCTTTTCAAAAATAGAAATTCCGTGTAATTGTTGTTCTGTAGTTTGCTTGCATTTACCATGTCTCAAATTTCCCCAGGTGAATAATACACACATGTCTCCAACATTTTTCTCAATGGCATTCAGAATTTCATGGTATGGCTCAACAAGAAAAGCAATGACAAAAATCACACAATACAAGCTGGCGATATGCTGTGCTCTGTACCTGATTCCTGGCATCGATTTTTCCCCGTGTTTCTGAGCAGCAGGTGTCACTCTGTTGACCCTGTGGAAGCTTGGGCACCTCGTGCACCCAAATGCAGCATATTGCTGAGTTTCTGATGTTATAAACGATACTGCATTGAACTTGGTGAAAACAGGGCTTTTTGAACTTGTCCTAGCGCCCCTCAGAAATATTTCTAGAAATGGAATTCTAGGTTCAAAAAGACTATGCACATTTTAAATAAATTGTGTATGCATAGCCAAAGTTCCCTCCAAAAGGCTTTTCCCAATTTATGATTTCACCTGGCAACGGAGGAGAATGCCTCCTTCCTTCCACCGGGTCCTCGAGGACAGCGCTATGGTCACTAAAGAACAAGGCAGAACAGAACAGGCAAACAAACCTCTCGTAGGATAGCGACAGGGAGGACACCACGGGAGCAGCGAGGTGCTGACGCCGGCGGCCTCTACCCACCGCTCCGTTTCTCTTCGTGAATCGTCTTGCCAAGTTATTGGCCCATTGTTCACGCAGGGACTTGCCTTTTCCTGACTGATTTGGGGGTCTTTGTTTATGTCCAGGGTAATAACCACAGGCTCCTCACACACTGGGCAAACACTGTCTCTCAGATTGCTTTTGTTTAAATTTTTACTTAGGTGTTTCTCCTTTTAGCAGTGCTGTCATCTTGATCCAGAGAAATCTCTAGTCATTACTTCTGTTTTCTTATTTAGGTCTTGTGCTTGGGAAGGCCTTTCTCGCTCAGAATGCATATATGTTTTTTTAAAAATTATGTATATGTATCCTATGTATTTACTTGAGACAGAGTCTTGCCCTGTTGCCCAGACTTCAGTTCAGTGGTGTGATCTTGGCTCACTGCGACCTCCACTCCCCAGGGTTCTAGCGATTCTTCCACATCAGCCTCCCGAGTAGCTGGATTACAGGCACTTGCCACCACACCCATTTAATTTTTCTTTGTTTTGTTTGTTTGCTTGTTTGTTTTTTGAGACATAGTCTTGCTCTGCCACCCAGGCTGAAGTGCAATGGTGCCATCTTGGCTCACTGTAACCTCCACCCCCAGGGTTCTAGAGATTCTCCTACTTCAGCTTCCCAAGTAGCTGGGATTACAGGTGCCCACAGCCACGTCTGGCTAATTTTTTTGTATTTTTAGTAGACATGGGGTTTCCCCATGTTGACCAGCCTAGTCTTGAACTCCTGACCTCAGGCAATCCACCCACCTCAGCCACACCAAGCACCGTGATTACAGGTGTGAGCCACTGTACCCGGCTTCATCCCTTTTATTATATAATGCTATTTTTCATTTACTTCTTTATCCCATCTGGAATTTATTTGTTGTAAGGTATAACATAAAGATCTAACTTTTTTTGAAAAATAGTTTACCAATTATTTAGCATCATGCATTGAGTAATCTATTTTTCCTACATACATTTGAAATAAATCCATTATTTTACTTTTAAAAAGAATTTTCATATTGAGCCTCTTATGTTTAAGTCTTTAATCCATCTGGAGTTAATTTTAGTGTAAGGTGTCAGGAAGGGGTCCAGTTTCTGCTTTCTGCACATGGCTAGCCAGTTTTCCCAACACCATTTATTAAACAGGGAGTCCTTTCCCCATTGCTTGTTTTTGTCAGGTTTATCAAAGATTGTATGGTTGTAGATATGTTGTGTTGCCTCCGATGCCTCTGTTCAGTTCCATTGGTCTATATCTCTGTTTTGGTACCAGTACCATGCTGTTTTGATTACTGTAGCCTTGTAGTATAGTTTGAAGTCCAGTAGTGTGATGCCTCCTGCTGTGTTCTTTTTGCTTAGAATTGACTTGGCTATGCAGGCTCTCTTTTGGTTCCATATGAAGTTCATGGTGGTTTTTTCCAGTTCTGTGAAGAAGGTCATCAGTAGCTTGATGGGGATAGCATTGATTCTGTAAATTACTTTGGGCAGTATAGCCATTTTCACGATATTAATTCTTCCTAACCATGAACATGGAATGTTTCTCCATCTGTTTGTGTCCTCTCTGATTTCGTTGAGCAGTGGTTTGTAGTTCTCCTTGAAGAGGTCCTTTACATTCTTTGTTAGTTATATTCCCAGGTATTTTATTCTTTTTGTAGCAATCGTAAATGGCAGTTCATTCTTGATTTGGCTCTCTTTAAGTCTGTTATTGGTGTATAGGAATGCTTGTGATTTTTGCACATTGATTTTGTATCCTGAGACTTTGCTGAAGTTGCTTATCAGTTTCAGGAGATTTTGGGCTGAGACAATGGGGTCTTGTAAATATACAATCATGTCGTCTGCAAATAGAGACAAATTGACTGCCTCCTTTCCCATGTGAACACCCTTCATTTTTTTTCTTGCCTGATTGCTCTGGCTAGAACTTCCAATACTATATTGAATAGGAGTGGTGAGAGAGGGCATCCTTGTCTAGTGCCGGATTTCAAAGGGAATGCTTCCAGTTTTTGCCCATTCAGTATGATATTGGCTGTTGGTTTGTTGTAAATAGCTTTTATTACTTTGAGATACGTTCCATCGATACCGAGTTTATTGAGGGTTTTTAGCATAAAGGGCTGTTGAATTTTGTCAAATGCCTTCTCTGTGTCAATTGAGATAATCATGTGGTTTTTGTTTTTGGTTCTGTTTATGTGGTGAATTACGTTTATAGACTTGTGTATGTTGAACCAGCCTTGCATCCCTGGGATGAATCCTACTTGATCATGATGGATAAGTTTTTTGATGTGCTGTTGCAATTGGTTTGCTAGTATTTTATTGAAGATTTTTGCATCTATGTTCATCATGGATATTGGCCTGAAGTTTTCTTTTCTTGTTGAGTCTCTGGCACCATAAAAACCCTAGAAGAAAATCTAGGCAAAACCATTCAGGACATAGGAGTAGGCAAGGACTTCATGACCAAAACACCAAAAGCATTGGCAACAAAAGCCAAAATAGACAAATGGGACCTAATCAAACTCCACAGCTTCTGCACAGCATAAGAAACAGTCACTAGAGTGAATTGGCAACCAACAGAATGGGAAAAAATTTTTGCAGTTTACCCATCTGACAAAGGGCTGATATCCAGAATTTACAAAGAACTCAAACAGATTTACAGGAAAAAAACAAACAAGCCCATTCAAAAATGGGCAAAGGATATGAACAGACACTTTACAAAAGAAGACATACATGAGGCCGACAAACATATGAAAAATGCTCATCATCACTGGTCATCAGAGAGATGCAAATCAAAACCACATTGAGATACCATCTCATGCCAGTTAGAATGGCGATCATTAAAAAATCTGGAGACAACAGACGCTGGAGAGGATGTGGAGAAAAAGGAACACTTTTACACTGCTGGTGGGAGTGTAAATTAGTTCAACCATTGTGGAAGATAGTGTGGCGATTCCTTAAGGCCTTAGAAATAGAAATTCCATTTGACCCAGCAATCCCATTACTGGGTATATATCCAAAGGACTATAAATCGTTCTACTATAAGGACACATGCACATGAATGTTCACTGCAGCACTGTTTACAATAGCAAAGACCTGGAACCAACCCAAATGCCCATCGATGATAGCCTGGACTGGGAAAATGTGGCACATATACACCATGGAATATTATGCAGCAATCAAAAATGCAATTAAAAAAAAAGAATTTCTTTTGTAGAAACAGGGTTTTACTGTGTTACTCAGACTGGTCTCAAATCGGGCTCCAGCAACCTCTGGTCTCAGTCTCCCTAAGTGTTGAGATCACAGGTGTAAGTTACCATGCTGCACCTGGCCTCCACTATGTTTTTAATGTTTTCAGAGCTTATATTTTTAGTCTAAGTTCTTTGTCCAGCCGTGGGCATCTGGAATTTCTGGAGTCACATGGTTTTCTGCATGTGACATGCATGTTAGTATACACTAATATGTGAAAGTGGAAATTCTTGTTTATTTTCATATTTCAAAGTATATTGTTTTTCTTGGGGGAAGTGTTTCATCGAGTGCCATATCAGTTGCATTGTATTCGACAATCAGTATGTCAGTTTTCTAAAGTATGTCTAATAAGAGCTTTAGCATCTCTAAATTTCTCTAGAAGGAAGATATTTGAAAGGACAGTTCTGCTTGTGTTGAACTGCCACTCAACGATATATTCCCAGGTATCATCATTTGGAAAACATTCTAGTCCTTTCCCTCATGTTAACCTGCAGAGCCAAAATGTCCTCCTCTTGTCCATCCCTGACAGTACTCTTCCCCTTCCTCCTTGGCTGCCGTCAGCCTTTTTCACTGGGGAGTGGCTGAGTCCCTCTTGTCTTCAGAGCTTTGGATGAGAGCTCAGCTGAGCCCTGGGTTCTGTGGGAGCACACAGCTGTGAGTGGCTGGCTCTGCCACACCTGTTTAGAACTGTGGATTGCCGGGACTGTAGCATCACAGAGTCTGAACGTGTAGGGACTCTGGGCTTGGGGCCCTCTGTTGTGTCCTGTCCTGCGTAAATAGGGGGTCAGTGAAGGGCTTCATAATCTTGCGTGTTTGCTTAATAAAAGTTTCTTGAGAATGTGTTGAACCTAAGAAAGCATAAAAAGGAAAATATGGGAAGCTGGGTCTCCTCCTCCTCCTTCTCAAACTCAAATGCTACCACGTCCTGTGACCTTTGCTAGCTTAAGAGAAGCAGAGAGCAAACTTTATGTTTGAACTCAGAATTATTTTGAACATGTATTAGTATGTTCTCATGCTGCTAATAGTCCCAAGATTGGATAATTTATTTAAAAAAAAAATGAGATTTAATGGACTCACAGTTTCACATGGCTGGGAGGCCTCAGAATCATGGCGGAAAGCAAAGAAAAAGACACATCTTACATGGCAGCAGGTGCGAGGGAACTCCCATTTATAAAACCAGCAGCTCTCATGAGACTTATTCACCATCACAAGGACAGCCTGGGAAAGACCGGCCCCCATGATTCAATTACCTCCCACTGGGTCCCTCCCAGGACATGTGGAGATTATTGCAACTCAACATGAGATTTGGGTGGGGACACAGTCAAGCCATATCAGAACAGAAAAGGGAGATGGAAAAATCTAGTATCAGAATGCCCTGAAGACAGCGGAGCAAGAACTAAAGCTACTGTGCGCTCAGTCTGGAGGCACAACTCTCCTCCACATGAGGTGGATTCCTGGGGTCCTCCCAGGAACCCCTATCAGCAGACCCTGCCTAAGTGCTCCCTGCAGGGCTCCTCAGTGGGCCAGAGTGCATGCAGCCTGGGGAGCTTTTCCTGGCTTTATCTCTGGGCTTGGGGTGAAGGGAGAAGAAAAGGGGACTGCAACCTCAGGAGAGAGTGTCCTCGGTCCTCTCACCACAAGTAAGCGCTAAGCACTCCAACCTCAAGTGTCTGGACTGATCGCCTTGCCTTTGGGTAATGAAGCCCATTTCTGCATCCCTTCTCTCTGCCTGGATTCACAGAATTGCTCTGTTTCCCTACTGTTTTGCAAATGTGTGAAAATGCCTAGAAATTTTAGTCACCACGTGAGTCCTTTTAATACCACTGAAAAGTAGAAAGGGATGTTTTTATTTCAAACAAATGGCATTGAGGCACAATATGTTACATTAAGAAAGGCTAATTTTGTATTATTAAATATAATCAGAAACACAACGTGGGGCTCATCGTGCTGACATGGTGTGCCAGGTACCTCGACGCCACACAGCAGCCTTTCTTGTGTGCACACTGCCTAAACTTCCTCATCGATGAATCTTTGCATGATAACCAGAATATTAAAAATATATTAAAAGTGGCCTCATGCTTACTCAGCAAATGCAAACCTGGGTTACTGGGAAATGGCTCTCCTCAGCCAGAACTGTGGCTGCAGAGCCACGGCAGTCATTCAGAGCCTTCTCAGAGCAGGTGGCAGGGAACAATGGAGGCCTCCAGGCACTTAGCATGGTCCCCATTGACAGACAGCAAGAAAGTAGTCACTGTAGCCAGGCTCAGTGGCTCACGCCTGTAATCCCAGCACTTTGGGAGGCCGAGGCGGGTGGATCATGAAATCAAGATATCGAGACCATCCTGGTCAACATGGTGAAACCCCATCTCTACTATAGATACAAAAAATTAGCTGGACATGGTGGCACGTGCCTGTAATCCCAGCTACTCAGGAGGCTGAGGCAGGAGAATTGCCTGAACCCAGGAGGCGGAGGTTGCGGTGAGCCAAGATCGCGCCATTGCACTCCAGCCTGGGTAACAGGAGAAAAACTCCGTCTCAAAAAAAAAAAAAAAAAAAAAAAAAGTAGGCACTGTATTCCTACAACCACAAGGAACTGAATTCTGCCAACAGCCACATGAGCTTCGAAGGGGACACTGACCTCCAGGAAACAGTGCAGCCCCACTGCCGACCTCACAGCCCGTGAGAGCTGGAGCACAGGACCAGCTACACCACGGCCGCTCTTGATGGTGAAACGATGAATGTGTGTAAAGTGGCTAAATCTGTGATTTCTTAGTGTGCACGTAGGAAAGAGCAGTTATTTCCACGCTTAGGAAGTCTGTCTGTGCATTTCCAGGGTGACTGTATTCTGCTGGACCTGGAGGGGCGTGTGCACCGTGGATTTAATCATCTAGGAGGGACCAGGAAGAGTTAAACAGCCCTAAGTGCTCACCTTTCAGGGCCATTGAAGTGACCAGCCTCTGAGAAGCTCATGAGAGGCACAATGAAAACCCAAAGTGACTTGAACGGAAAAGGGTTCCAGTGTGTCTCCTCAAAAGTGGTTCTGGTGAAACTGTCACTGGCAGAAACGCACCCTTTTAAAATCCCATTGTCCTGACTGCAGATTGTCATTCATCATGACCATTGGTTTCTTTTTCTGCCAAAACAAGGAACAAATGTAACCTTTACAAGGTAAAATTGGCCTTTATTTCAACCGAGTCAGGGGCCTCGTAGTCCCTACACTTATAATAAGATCTTAGTTTTCAAAGTAAAGCTGTTTATTGATGTCCTACTTTTTTCAACGTGTTATAGTAGCTTGTCAATAAATTGAAGAATATTCCAGTTTGTTAGATTTCCCCGAGCATTCTGGAGAAATCCTTGGACGATTTGCCATATAAACTCAGTGAATTGCAGCAGCTATTTAGATACATCCTATGACAGACATGCAGAAAGTGCCAGCAGGACATATTTGTCAATAGTGATGTATAAGATAATTGTTTTTATTATGTGAATTTCTGAGTTGAAATCAAGATCATCTCAGTTGTACTAATGACTGGCATGGCCTTAACTAGTTGTCAAGAAATAAGAAGAAAAGGCTCTCTGGATTATTTTCTGATTCTTCTCAGTTCTTCCTCATGCCTGGGATGTAAATCTCAGGGCACCATAAAATTGAATAAAAAAACCGTAAGTTTAAATTATTTTTTATTTTAAGTCAGGTAGGAGCATAATAGAAAAAGATCATCAAAAACAATGAGAAGGAATAATTGTTAATTTCTGCAGTACCTTGAAACAGAAGCCCAAGAGGATAAACGGAATGAGGATACTATTAAAATTTCCTCTTTTATGATATCTTCTCTGCCAGAATAATTGTTGCTGTGTCCAATATATGCAGGGGACAATTTGCTAGCTGTTTTCTATTAGTTTTTAACATTAACATATACAGAAATAAAGTGAATAGCAAGCTTTCTTTGCTTAATTCAATGACTGACAAGGCATAGGTGTCGCCGGACCGCTCTTCCACATAATATCTACAAGCCAGGCGAGCCAGATGCGAGTAGCATCAGCAATGCAAAGTTCCTTTTTTATTACGTGAATATTGATGCAATATTATAGATTATTTTCAGGCTACAAATAGAAAGGGACACATGGTCCTTTTTCCTCGAGAATTGTGTATTAGTATGCAGAAAGAAAAAATCCTCATCTATCATTTACGCACGGGTTGGAGGTTTTCAGGGATTCTTTCCAGTGTGAGTCCTCGCTCTTCACAGACACTCTTCGGCGTGGGTTTTTCCAGCGGTGAGAAGGCACAGGTGACAAATGCAGGAAATTATGGAGGACACACAAGCTTGTCCCAAACGTCGGATTTCCTACATGATTTTTAAGTTGACTTTGTTAGGACCTCAGGATGTGTTTGTTCAGGGCTGGGTCAGCTCGGTATGCCATGTCAGCGAGGTGTGATCAATGCAGACCCCGAATCAATCGATGACAGTGTTTCCTTTTTCTGAGAATAGGCTACATCATGTGAGTCACGCTATTCTCTCTCTGCTCTCTGTCTCTGTCTACATCTATACATACGTGTGTACATATATATACACATACCACAAATATCATTGTTCAACCCAAGAGCGGCTCTTTGAGGTGGGCAGTATCATCCCCGTTTTACAGATGGGGAAACAGAGGCACAGAAGTGTGAAGCCAGCAAATGCATCCCAGTGTGCTGAACTCAGCATGTAGACAGCTGCACCTGGATGAAGCGGCTGACCAGACTACTCACTCAGCAGTTAGTGAGCCTCATTCTACACCAGGCACCGGGCAGAGCATGACCACCACAGACACAGTCCCTGCCTTTTGGACGCATTCTAGCTTAGTCTTAAGTATCTGCTACGTAGGGTGACATGAGCAGCATTGCCACCCCACCCAAACTCAACAGATTAATTACATCTCAGCAAGTTTAATTAGGTATCACAGGAAAATACCTGACTGCCTCACGCCTCTGTTTGGGGCAGCCCTGGGACTTGGTGAGCCAGCCTTGTCTAGTTTCAATGCGGACGTGGCGTGCGTGAGTGAGCCTTGGTGGTAGGGAGACTGCTGTGTGTGCTGGGGCTAGTTAACAGTTTGCTTCTTACTCCATTTAGGCAAAGTGTACATAGTCCCTCTAGGTATTTCTTGGTTTTTTGACTTAGCCACCAACAAGGCTCCAATAAAATGTAAAGCATGCCTACAGGTAAGTTGACCCCTGCTTGCTTTATCATCTAATTCAGTAAAGCCCTTCCCCGTGAAAATATTAGACGTTTAAGCAACAAGGATGAACCCAACAGACAGAGGCTTCCATTTTTATGACTCTAAAAATCAGAGACCTCCAGGAAGAAGCCATCAGGCTGGGGGAGCCCTGGGCCATCAGCAGCTTCACATTTCTTTGGTGCTCCCAGTGCATTTTCTTCATTAGCTATGATTTCTTTCCAGTTGCCTATATGGTGGTGCCTGGGCAGCCCCCATCGAAAGGTAGATGCTGAAAGCTTTACAATGGCTGTATATAGTGCCACCAGTGGTGTGTGAACTCCTCAAAAGAACGTCCCGGCTGCAAAGATACAGTAATTCACATTTCCAATATTGCTAATAAAATTTAACAAATGGAAAACCAAAATGTCAAACAAGCAATAACACTGACGGTAATTTCTCTTAGGCCGAGTAAAGAAAATCATAGTGACTTTAATTGGTTAGAATAGTGAGAAAAGAGAGAAAAAAACACCCTGAGTTACAGTGACTCAACTAAAGGGAGAGTGAGTATAATTTTATTAAAAGTGGGTGGTAAATGATGCAACATGCCTAGGAGAGGAGATACCTGCGAAGGGTGGAAGAGCCTTGAGTTAATTATGAGGGTGATGAATGGCATTCCACCTATGTAAATGAGCTATGCCTGAGACTTCAGGTCCACGGCCATGCAGCTGTGCTCCAGTGGACCAGTGCATCGTATTTCACGAGGTTGAGTTGTGAGGGAAGAGGACTGATATTTATGGAGTGCAAAGCACTGTGGGATTTTGTGGGAAACCACATATATTCCGCATGTCAGAAAACATCTTAATATTTCCTCCCACAATCCAGAGACCGAAGCCTCCCACATCTAAAGCTGTCATTAACCCATTTTCCAGATCGAGAGAAAGCTCTGGTCAATCCACCGATGCTGTTCTGTGCCCTGGAATGTCCTTTCTAGACTTTTTAGCGTGTTCTTCTGCCTTAGCAGGAATAAGTGTTGATCACGGTTTGGGTAATCTCGCTGAATGATCCTCTTGCTGTTTGCGGCAAATTCGATGCCGTTTATGTATCTCCCGTTGGTGATTTTTCCATTAAAGCCTTCAGCCCCACAGACATCCACACAGAAGAAATTGCAACTATTTTTTAAAGAGAAAGTGTCATTTAGATTGCAAGAACATAACGCTAAAAGAACAAGGCAGCACTTGGAATACACTGGTTCGGGTGTTTGCAAATGTGGAGATGCCCTGTGGGGGGCTCACAATGGCTGGGTTGGTCGGTGGCTGCAGGTTCCCTGACCAACCCAGGGGACCCATGGTGGGGACACAGCCTCGCACTTGTAGGTGCTGATGATTTTGAAAAGACAGTTTTGTGCTTGGTGTCGGGAGCTTCAGACTCTTTTTCATTCTTCTAAACTCTAGCTAGCACCAGCTCCAGGTTGGGTCGCCTTTGAATAGGTCATTGTTTCTCCGGTTTTTTGTTTATGTATGTTCAAGAGGTGGCAATTAGATGACAATTCCCGGCTGTTTTTTTCTTTTTTCCTTTTGTATTTACAATGATGTTGCTAAAAATCCAAAGACACATAAAATGGGGAATATGTCCAGATATCTAGAGTTTGATCCATGTTTCACAGAGTTATCACATTAAGAAAGGTTAATTCTGTATTAAATATAATCAGAAGCACAACACGGGGCTTGTCAGGCTGACACGGGGTGGCGGGTACCATAATTCTGCTCAGCAGGAAGCCTTGTTATATTTTTTATATGTTGGTAGATGTCTACTTAGAATTGATCAAACCTTTGCTTCCGAAACATATATGCCAACACCTCCACTACACACCATAAACTAGACTCTCAGAAAACAATAATGATGCTTATCAGTCACTCGCCTTGAGTTTGCTTGTGAAAAACCCCCAGCCAGTGTGCTATTGGAGATCTTAAAACATAGATCTTTTTGCTGTACTGATAATTCACTCACAGCTTGAGATTGATGACTATGTGAAGTCCATAAAAGATGTTACCACTATATTTTGTTCTTATGATTTATTTTATCATGTTGTCAAGGTTTGCAGAAAACAAGAAACAAATCAATGAATGTCATGCTTAAATATTAAAGAAGGCTGTAATACACATTTTTATTCAGATGCCTTATTCAATCTTGTGGCTCGGAAAGGAGTAGTGGCAACCAAGCTTTTATTTGAATTACTTTTGGAAAAATTAATTTAGGAGGACTGCTGAATTGTGAATGGCAAAAGGCAGCTAACCTTATTTGCTTAAATGAGAATAGATGGTTGCCGGACTCCTTGGAAAAGCAGTTCTGACAACTGCAGGAAAGTGAGTGGATTTTAAAGCATCAGGAACTTTGGGGCTGGAGTGTGCTTAGCAAGTTCAGGCCCGCAGCGTGGATAGAAGGGTATTTGGGGAGAAGCAAAAGGATAAGACTTTGCTTCAGGGATGGGGGATGGATGCTGTGTGCTTTGCTTTTGAAACGAATCATTTCCTTCATCATTGTATGAAATCGGGATCACCATCTCTTCCTAGGGCAGGCACTGTCTGTGAGTGTGGCCTATTCCAGAGCTGGTGGCCTTTCCCACACCTCATTAGATAGCCAGCAGAGAAGAACAGCTCAATCTTGCTTTTCTTTCTGAATTTGACTGGCTTCCTGAAAAAGGGGTCTACCTATGCTACACTGAAACAATCCAGAGAGCTGGAGACTGCACGTTCCCAGGACACGAAAAAATATTCTCTGGACTTCAGGGCTTTTGCTTTTCTTTTCTGAAACAAGATGAAGGCAAGAAAAAAAATTAAAAACAGCGGTGTCAGAACCAAAGCGCCCGGCTCATGTCCTTTCCCAGCCTCCGTAGGATGCAGCCTAATCTCTTTCTCAAAACTCAGCCTGTGCGCTTCGAGGTCCTGCACGCCTTTGGAATTATTGAAGAAAAAGTAATGAGGTTCAGCGTCATTTCGTTGTTAAATATATTTTATTATATTCTTGTTTTGTGAAAATTGATAATCAACACATGGTATATATGCTGATTCCGAATTAACATGAATATTCAATTAACCACAAGACCCCGCTCTTTGACCATTCTGAATAAACTAGAGTTTATTTGAATTTAGAAAACAGATAAATTAGAGGTGATGATTTGCATTACAATAGCACTCTTCATTCTAAGGGAGGATTCCTTATGGGATTCTTTTAAATAGAAAGCTCTCAAAGTACTCTGAAAAATATAATTTGATTTTTAAAATTTATCTTCTCATGTAGTTTCTCAGGAACATGCCTATTGTGTGGAATGAGAGGCAGATCGATTTAATTTGGTAATGAGCTTAATTGCAAGTATTTGGGACTTAAAAAAATTCTGATGGAGTCACATGAAACGCATACCCAGACATCAGACTTGAGTTCCGTTCCATCACCTCTGTCTTTCCATGGCGTTCAGCCTGAATGCAAATTCCCATGTTGTGGGTTCCCCATTTAACCTGTCCTCACTGTGCCAGTAGCTGAATGAGAGGAGATTATCTGAGGGGCAAATGAGATGCCTCCACGCTCAATGGTGGCTAGGTTATTTGTGTCTTCTCTTTAGTATACCATGGATGGAAACAGAAGAGGGCTTGGGGCTTACGCAGCCGCCCCCTGAGCCTCCAGGATTACTGGGGCAGGTTTGGTGGGAGGAGATCTAGTTACAATCCCACTAAACTGTTGTTATATTCAGTAAGCTGTGTGTGTGTGTGTGTGTGTGTGTGTGTGTGTGTACAATTGCTAGGATGATTGCTCTGGTGCTTAAGAAAGACCATAAAGTAACAGAAATGCTGAGTGATGGGGAGATTCTCAAATGGACAGCCCTGCAAGGCTGTATGTGGCATAGGGAAGGAAGTCTAGTGTCCTGGTGGAGAAAGCCGGTGGGTCAGGACCAGGAAGAGCTGGCTATATGTCTGCCACTACTCCTCGTTCTCTCCTGGACCCTGGGACCACTTCCTCTGCAAGTTGTCCTCCTGGGCCTGGTTTCCAAAAAAAGAGATCTCTTGCTCAGACTAAGGGAACTCAAAGATGAACCCTCTCTCCTTACTGCTGTGTTTCCCAAGCCACGTGGCATTTTTGCCCAATGGCAAAAATGGCCATATAGTCAAAGAAGTTTAGAAACTTTGGGTAAGCAAAGTTACAAGGTTCTGAGAAGTCCTATCTGTAGTGTTTTCAGGAAGCTTCTCTTATGCCAAGTGCTAATAAGAATACTCTGGAAAAGGCTGTGTGAGTCGTTGCCTCTGCGAGGTGCGGAAGGCAGCCTGATTCAACAGAGTCCTCCTGCGACAGGGCTGTTCCCTCCTCTGAACGCTTCCTAGGGTATTTGTACACGCGTCCAAAGAGCTCGTCAGCCAGAGGGATGTCTTAATTGGGGGATTTGGGACGTTGCAGAGACACTTTGTAGAGGAGCAGAACCTTCCTAAATCTAGACTCTGGGCCACACTGTGTCAGCGGACCTCAGAGGTTCCAGGAGAACCTTGAAGCCACTCTCCGCCCCACTCCCACCCTCCTGTGGCCGTATTTTCTAGCTGTCTTTCACTTCTCCACTCTTCCCGTTGTTCCCATGTTGCCCAGGTCTGCAGGCCACCCTTAGGTGACCTCAGGGAGATTGCTCCCTGGACAGGAAAAGAAGGCCTTTACATCTCTCTTAAGCTAAAATACCAAAAGAGGCCCCGATTACTCTCGAAGCTATTGGATGGAAGCTCCAAGGCGTGTTCCAGGATGGCGTGGGAGGGAGCTGTGTTGAACTGTACTGAGGAGTTCTGTGGGAAGGGGCACCAAGGGCTCTGATCCCAAGAGGCTTCTTTCCAGCTTTGTGTCCTCAAGTTCTTGATGTGCTAAATCTTTGTTCTCCCAACCAGCTTCAGCCTGTGTCCTCACCACCCAGAGCCCAGCCAGAGAGCAACCTCCACTCCCCCTACCCCCAACCCCACCATGCTCTGTGACTGTAGCTGTGATTACAACTAAAAAATAGAATGGACCACATTTCTTTAGGAACTACATGTGGCTACTTCCCAATAGAATGTATTCACCAAAAGATTGCTCTGAGCTTCAAAAAAATCAAGCATTTATTCAGGTCCTCCAAATTCTTTTCTAAGGCTTTTTAAAAATAGACAGAGGCACCTCTGAAGGGATGTCCACTCCAATCCCCTTACTGGGGGCCCCGAGCAAGTACATGACCTCTCACCCTGGCCATGAGGACGCTGGAGTGGAGCCTAAATTGGCCCAGCTGCCCACTCCTGCTCTGCCCGTCCCAGAGTTCCACACGGCTCCTCAGGCACCAGGCCTCCTGTTTTCAAGAAGCCTCATTG
The DNA here is from genome assembly GCF_049354715.1 of Callithrix jacchus. Taxonomy (NCBI): domain Eukaryota; kingdom Metazoa; phylum Chordata; class Mammalia; order Primates; family Cebidae; genus Callithrix; species Callithrix jacchus. Next base: position 122,379,628 of record NC_133513.1, on the reverse strand, counting down.
TTCAGTCATTTGGCCAAGTAGCCAGATTCTCTGGGTGCCTGGAGTGGTAGAAAGAGCCCAGTACCAGCTGGCACAAGGGCTGGCCTTGAGACACCTGCTTGGTCCATTCTAGTGACTTTCTTGGGTAAGTCACATGTCAGGGCAAGGAGAGAAAGACCCACCACACTCCACACTGCCCAGGTTTGGGGGATGAGGAAATCAAGCCTGCAGAAACACCATATAAACCATCAAGCATCATACAAATGTAGGATTTTATTTGTGTTTTGTTCGAGGTAAACTAAGGTGCAAGGAGAACCCTTAGGCAGGTGATAACGTTGATCCATGCCCTGGCACCATACTCCACGAAAGAGTTCATAGATCTGCTAAATACCAAAATTAGGCTCATCCAGGAAAAGGGCAGCAAGAACTTGCTTCCTTCTGTTTCATGTCTACTGGCCCCTGGGGGTGGTCTTGCAGCTGGGCCTGCCCAGGCACCTGTGACTCATGCTGCCTCCAGGGCTTCATTCAGAGGGCCTCTGCCTAGGGGGCAACGCTGTGCTTGGCCCCTTGTCCCTCCTCACTCCATGTCTGTGCAGAGGCGTGAATGCACCCAGCCCTGGGAGCTGCGATTGGTGATTTCGGCCTTCTGTGACTCTAGGAATCACCTGGAATTCACTCTATACTTCATGAAAACAATGGTCCCCAGAGGCATGTCCCCAGTGATGGAGTGGTGCACCAGTGAGCAAGGGCTGGAATTCCTCTGCCGACTGGGCCCACGCAGAGGCTTCTGTTAGAAGCACACGCACAGGCCACAGTGGGGCACAGAACGATCTTGGTCCCGGCTTCCCTTCTTTTAATTACCTGCTTAATGGCAGGTGTGGAAGATCACCTGCAAATGATTGCGAGTGGCCTCTCAATAAACCAGCGGTCTGTAAGAAGACGGAGTGCCAGGCTGTGCTTGGGTGAAGCGGGCAGGTGGTCATAGACGTGTAGGCCCTGACATGAGGCCCTCTCCACTGGGACGTGTTCCTGTGCCCAAGCCCCCAGATGCTGTAGCGGGGAGGCTCTGGGCCCCCTGTGAATTTCTGGGAGTGGGGGCACACCACGTGTCATTGCAGAAGTAACACCGGAGCTACCCCTCCCAGCACTGAACCGCAGCTCGGGCCTTTTGAAAGATTCCAGCTTCAGGAACTCTCGTGATGTCAATTCCTGTCAATTCTCAGTAGGTTTTGGAAGATCTTTATTTCCTTTTGCTGAGTCTACCATTCTTCAGATGGGGACATTTCTTAAAGTGGGCAGCAGAAGGCCACCTGGAAACCCAGTCCTTATTTGAAATGGTGCTTCTTCAAGTTCCGTTACGTTGTCCTTCAATCTCCTTTCCAAAGGGACTTTGAGGCCTTCCTCGGGGTGTACCTGGTAGAAGAAACAACACTGGAAGATTAGACTTGACGCAACGCTGCATGAAGGAAGCGAGAGCAGGCGGCAGGGGTGTGGGGAGCTGGCCACGACACCTGCAGGAGGCACAGTGCTGCCCACTGAGATTTCCTGCCAGTAACCGCACGGCTTGTCCTCCCTGAGCACTCCCAGCCGGTCTGCGTACAGCGTAAGCCATGGCACACACAAGTGTCCTGAGAAGCGAGGGAGCCCCCTTCTTGCCATCTGTGGCCAGGTCTTTCATGTTGTGGTTGCCACAGGTCTGGGTGGGACTCAGCCCTGGGTTTCTCTTTGTAAGCAAGAGAGATGATTTGTGATTCTTAGAGGCTGGGAGCAGGGGCACAGGTCCCACTGGCAACTCCAGACTTCATGGAGGAGGCACAGGAGAAAGCGTGCCATGGCAAGGTACCTGGGCTCTCACGTAGTGCATGTGGTCACATTTCCAGGCTTCTCCGTCATTCCAGGGTTTTCCCTGAGTAGGAGTTTGAGACCAAATGAATTTAAGGCTTGCAGTTCTTTATATTAGGCATTTAGGCCAAGGAGGAGATATTGTCTTCTGAAATTGTCGCTGTCACCCTGATCCTGGCCGGTTTCTTTAGAAGAAAACTCCCCCTCCTTTCTACCTGCCCCCCACCACTTCTGCATGATTATTTAAAACTGGCCACTGAGAGTCTCAAAATGCCTCTCCCCGACCCCTGCAGCCACAGGGCAGCAGCCAGGAGGCTGCTTTGTGCCAGGCCTCCTGCCCCGGCTGCCGGCCCCAGGGCCTGGAGCTCAGGTGGGGCATCTGCCTGCAGCACGTCTTCTTTCCCAGCTGCACCGCCTGAACCCAGACCTCCGGGTTGGGTCACCAGCTTCCTGCCCAGGCACTTCCAGGACCCTGTGTCCCATTCCGTGAGTGTTTCTCTAGAAACACTCAGATCATATCTTGAAGCCTCGCAGGAAGGCAAACACGGGCACAATGTACACGTGAGAGCGCACAGCCACACACACACACGCACATACCACACATACGTGTGCACACACAGACGTGGACGGTACAAGCACACACGTGCCACAGACATACACATACAGGTGCACACAGCTACATGCATGCACAGCCACATGTGCACTACATGTGTGCACATGCATGCACATATCCATACACACAGCTACACATGCATGTGTAGGCATATACCTCACATACATGTGCACAATGCACGTGAGTAGGCATAGCATGCAAGGGCGGGCAAGTCACACATACACACAGGGAGCTGTGCGTATACAGGTCAGTAACTGTATGGAACTAGATGTGTGTGCCACATGTGTGCACGCAAGCAGACATTCACATGTAAACACAACACACATGTGCGTACACCACACATGAGCACTGTGCCCAGTGTCCCCACTCATGTTTCTGCCTAGCGATCATTTGGCTCTCTGTTCTGCGGTTCCTGAGTGTGAAGTGCTGAGCAGCTCTGTATGCGTAAGCGTTCCTTCTAGAAATGTACCAGATAATTGCCTCATTACTAAAAAAGAATTCTGAGCGCCAGCTGCTGAAAGGAACAAACAGGAAGGTGCCCCTAAGTTGCAGTTTCAGTCCATGTTGTGATGTTAACGTCTGTGAAAATTACTTTCAGGCTTTTCCTGGATGAAACTGGCATGGAATGTATGGGCCTTTCTCTGAGAATCCGACCTAGTATTGTCCTCTCCTCTCTTCTGCTTGGCGTTCCAGCAAAATGGACTCTGTACCCTTCCCAGCTGTTTCACAGGCAGATGTAACAGTCGGTACAAGAAGATTTAAAAAAATAGTCGGATGTCTACATTACAGAGAAGAGGGGGTCGAGCAAGGAGAGACAGCACCTCAATGTCTGGGCGATCACATTACTGTGTCGTCATCAGTTCTGCGTATAGGTCAGTAACTGTCTCTGCTTCCCCTCCTGAGCCTTCATCCACATCCAATTAGCACTGCCCTGCCGTGACGCAGCCTGCCTCTCTTAATGAGAGCCCCGCTCCAGCGGAGCACGTGCAGTGAGAGCCTTCAGAAACAGGTGTCTTCCGCGGAGCTGGCGTGGGGCGGGCAGCGCAGGCCCTTCCATCCAGCTCCAAACAGGCGGGCTGCAGACTCTTGGAACCAGGACTTGGCTGGCAGGGGATCAATTAGGCCATTCCGCTGTCCGTGGGCTTCCTCATGGACGGGAGGGAAAGAGGGACGCCAGGTCTCGGCTTCCAGAGTGAAGCCCTCTCCAGCCGGGTGTTCGCTGCTCGGTGCCTGAGGACTTATTAGTGGATTGCCAGTTTGAGATGCTTCCCTGGAGGTTGAGGTGGGCTGGGTGGCATGTGTGTCTCTTCAGGTATGCATACGGACACATACACCAAATACACTAAAAGAGTCTGCTCCTCTGTCTGTTTTAGGAAGTAATGTCTCAGTTTTTAGTAAAATGTGAGGGTCTCAAAGCCAGGTGCTGTCTTGCCCCACACTTCCGTACCTGAGGCCTGTGGCTCCCGGGCTGGTGTCTGCCCACTCATTCCCTGACCCAGTGGTCTTTGCAGGAGCACCCGCTCCATGCTGGAGAACTGAGTCATACTAGGGGTGTACAGAGAACCTGGCGGTACTTGGGATACGCAGTGGTGAGCCAAACTCCATCCATGACCTCATAGGGATTACAGAGCAGGGCAGGAGGGTATGTCACCAGCCTCATGGCTGGGCATTGATACCGGGGGACGTGGTCTGTCGAGTGCACAGCATGTGCACCTGGCCTGTTCCAGGAGAGCCGGGGTTTTCCCCCAAGCAGTGAGATTTCGGGGATGCTCTTGGGGAGCAGGGCATTCTGCTGTGAAGTGGATTTGGGGAGAAGGAGTGGGAAAATGTCCCAGGCAGAGTGGTCCCTGTGTCACTGCGTGATGGTGGCCTCTTTCCCTGGAATGCTTCACAGAGCTTTGCCACCTGTGGCTGCAGGAGAACGGGATGCTGGGTCGCTTGCGCTCATAGCTGCCTCGATGGCCTTTCCTTCTCTAACTGATGGAACTAGATGCTTTTCATCTCCTTCCTGGCAGAGGCCTGGGGTTCTGTTCCTGCCAGTTGGCACTGGGGAGGGGCGTGGGGCTGTTTTTTAAAATGACTTAACTGTTGTGGCTTCCACATTGAGCACTGTGCCCTTTTCCTTATAAGGCAGAGGCACTATGGAACCATGGTTAGACTGAAAGCGCCTCCCTTTTCTGTAGAAAGAGGACTGACCTTGGTCCTGTGTGCCGGTGGAGTCCTCTCCCGGACCCCTTTGCTGTAATTTCCCTCCTTCCCTCCTAGCCTGTCTCTCCTGGCTCCCCTTCTCCCGAGTGTGGTACCCAAGTGCACCTCTCAGGATACAGCTCCAAACACGTCATTCCTAGGATAAAACCATCTATGGCTCTCTAGGGCCTGTAGCATAAAACCTGCTCTCAGCCTCAAACAGAAAATCCTTCATATGTGGCTTCACACCCTTTTTTCGACTCCTCTCGAGCAGCTCCTCAGTCTTACCATACTTGGTTTCCACCCAGGGTGGCCCTAAAACATGTGTCCATGTCCCAGTCCTACAACCTGGGAAGGTCGCCTCATTTGGAAGAAGGATGTTTGTAAATCTGGTGAAGTTAAGGATCTTTAGATGAGATCATCTTGGATCATCTGGCTGGACCCTAAATCCAAGTGTAAATGTCCTTCTAAGAGGCACACACAGAAGAGAAGGTGGTGGAAAGATGTAGGCAGAGACTGGAGGGATGCAGACGTGAGTGCAGGAGCACCTGCAGCCCTGGGGGCTGGAAGAGGCAAAGACATGCATCCCGAGAGGCTTTGGAGGGAGTGGGGCCCCGGTTTTGGATGTCTGGCCTCTAAAACTGTGAGATGGCATTTTGGTTGTTCTAAGCCACCAGCCTTGTCCTCTTTCATGATGTCAGCCACAGGACACTGTGCCACACCCCCACCAGCCTCCGCATTTCTTCACCTCTGCACCCTCCCGTGCCCCCCCTCCTCTGTGTCAGTGTGTGACCTGCTGCCCGGGCTGAGGACTCTTGTGCATCTTCACCTCTGCACCCTCCCGTGCCCCCACTCCTCTGTGTCAGTGTCTGGCCTGCTGCCCGGGCTGAGGACTCTTGTGCATCTTCACCTCTGCACCCTCCCGTGCCCCCGCTCCTCTGTGTCAGTGCGTGGGCTGCTGCCTGGGCTGAGGACTCTTGTGCAACCTTCTACAGCCACTGAGGTCCTTCTCACTTCTCAACATGGTAGGATTATGACGTTACTCCACGTTGCACCGAGGTACTGGTTGGGTAACTTGTTTGTTGTTTGTTTGTCCTTAGAGAGAAAGGCCTATTTCTGATGCATCTCTTCTCTCCCTATATATGAGGAAATGTCCAGGAAGTGATTGGAACACCGCAAGTATTTGCTGAATAATAAACAAACGAGCCACTGTGGGTTCCAGTGTAGCAGAACGGGGAAAAGCAAGGGGGATACGATAGACAGTGGGGCATATGCAGGCACCGTTGTCCTTCCGAGAAGTTCTGAATTCCAGGCCACCATTTAATTCAACACACAGTGTGTGGCTGTACCCACACTCCAGCTGCTGAGCCGGTCACAAAGGACTCAGAGAAGGAAATAAGAGATTTCTCTCTCTCAAGAAACTCAGTGTTCAGAGCCAGAGACTGGCCGATTGGCAAATGTAACTGTCATTAGCACCAATCACTGAGTGTATTCCTGTGCTGGGTACTGTGTGAAGTGCTTTCCATAGTTAATTAGAGTTGCCAGGTTTAGAAAATGAAAACACAGGACGTGAATGTTCACTACATAACAAAAAATGTAGGCATAAGTATGCCCTATGCAGTATCTGGGATATACTTACATGGAAAGTCTATCCATTGTGTGTCTGAAAGTGTATTTTGAACTGGGCACCCTGTATTTTTTCTGGCAGCCCTGATTTAACCATCACAGCAGTTCTACAAAGTAGGTCGTAATAGGATCTCCAGGTTACAGATAAGAAAACAGAGGATGAAGTGGTCTGTGTCATTTCACTTTGGCATCAAATGAACAAGCATTTTGTCCAGGAGGTGGTTATAATGGGCTTACATAAGCATGATCTTGATGTCCGGACAGCCGTTGGGAGTTTCTCAGCATGCACAGGATAGAATGTGCTTGTCAGAAGCTGTGGGAGCCTGCTTTTTGGTAGAACTGGGGAGGATTGTCTGCGGGGAGCTGGGAGTGAGGAGGAAGAACTTGGCAGGTAGAGTTACACACCTGAGGGTCGGGCCTACCAGTTGTAGATAAAGTGTGGAATCTGTGAGCTAAAGGGAGCCAAAGAAGTATCACATCCCAAGTTTTCCTAAGTGTGCTCCATGGAGTGATCCTTAGAAAAATCCACTGAAAGAGTGGATCTCGTGATCTCATGGTGCTGTGGCTAATCTCGGTGACCCTGATCAGCTTATGGACAGTCAACCGTCTTGTAGAAAAAAGCGCTTGAGCTGCGTTAATGCAGTGTGTTGAGAACGTTCTTCAGCTCCAAAGCCTTCGACACTCCTTTCATCATCTTACGGGAGGCCAGCAGCTTGTAGGACACATTTGGACAATTCCGTACCTGAACCAGAGCAAGTGAGAAGTGGCCACCTCAGATGGACAAAGGCCCTCCATTTCAGACCCAGGCATCCAGCATTACTGCACAAATCACACGTGGTCTCACCCCCAAGCCTGTTCACCTTGCTAAATTAATCATCGTCACATGCTTAGAGCCTAGGTCAGTGCCTGATGTTTTCGTATTTTTATTTCCAGCTATGATTTGAAGTTTAGGGGTACATGTGCAGAATGTGCAGGTTTGCTACGTAGATAAACCCGTGCCATGGTGACTAGCTGCATGATCATCCCCTCAGCCAGGTATTCAGCCCGGCATCCATCAGCTACTCTTCCTGCTGCTCCCCTCCTCCCCCGCCCTCCTACAGGCCCCAGTGTATGTTCTCCACCTTGTGTCCATGTGCTCCCATCATTGGGCTCCCACTTAGAAGTGAGAATGTGTGGTATTTGGTTTTCTGTTGCTGTGTTAATTTGCTGAGGATAATGGCCTCCAGCTCCATCCACATCCCTGCAAAGGACATGACTCCTCTTTATGGCTGCATAGTATTCCATGGTGTATATGTACCACGTTTTCCTTATCCAGTTTATCATTGATGGACATTGGGGTTGATTCCATGTCTTTGGAAAGTGTGTTTTCAGGAGTGTTTGAATGAAAGGATGGAGGGCCCTCCTGTCTATGACTCATATTCCTGGAGCCACCAGGAACCTGTGAGTGCCGGGGCAGCCCACTTTCTTCTCTACCACCATCCAGTTAGAAAGAGTTCACGAAACCCCTTTCTGACAGTCTGCCTTTCTCATGAGCTTCCTCCACTCCCTCCTCCAGTCTTAGTCCAACTCCTGGAGCTGCCACTTCTCCCCAAGTGACAGTGACAGCTCTCTGGGTGTTGGGGGACAGCTCCCTCTCCTCACAGGGCTGGTATTAGGGATAGCTACCTCTCTTCACAGCTACCTCTCTGCACTGAGGCTGTCATGCTCGAGCAAGGAAGGCACCGCCAGGACCCACCCCAGATCCATCTCCTGACAGCCGGGCAGGTGGAACTCAGATGTGACCCATCAGTGCAGCTGACTTCAAACTTGAAAGGCTTTGGAAAGGACTGACTGGGGAGAGAGGATGAGATCAGGTAGGGACCAGCTGAGGGGATTGAGAACAATTGGCCCTGAAAACAGGGTTAATTCCTGAGGCTGAGAATCATGGCTGCTGCATAGTCTCCTAAGTAAGCAGGCAGCAGGCTGGACTCTGGGTCCTGATGAGGACAGAGGCCCTGGAGGAGTTACCGCAAGGGCTCTGCACACCATCTGGCTCAGATGGAGGGAGCCACCATTCCATGGGAGAACATGGCCATTTCACAGACAGGGTGATGGAGGCTTTACCCAGCTGGGAAGCCAGGCAGCACCGGCTTCCGGCTCCTCATCACGCAACAGGCCAAGACTTATTCAGGTCTGCACATGGAGATGACTGGAAAGAACTCTCACATTCCTGGACTCTTCTCCATTTGAAGCACCCTGTTTAAGGTCTAGTGCTTCTTCCTGAACAATTTCTACAAGAGCAATGGCTTGATCCCGTTCTGTGGCCAGTCCCTACCTGCTGGGACTGCTCCAGGAGATCCAGTCAGTGTCAGCCTCCTCCCCGGTGACAGCACCCAGTAGAGGGGCCTGAAACCCACCCGGGCAGGCAGTGAGATGGCCCCAGTCAGGGGAGGTCCCGGCCCCGCTCTGCCTGCATCCTGTCCCTGTCTTCATGGCCAGCTGGCCTTGGTGGGACCCCATGGCGCCAGTCCCCAGCCAGGCTCTACCCCACAGAAACCCTGGTGAGGGCTGACTCTCTGGGCTCCGGTCACACCTGATGCTTTTTCTCAAAGAAGAACCAACGCTTTTAGTGTTTGAGCTAGGTTTGTACCAAAATTCCACATATTTTATACACACAGAGATTTAGCACCACGGATTGAAAGAGGACTCCACCCTGAGGGTTGGAATGACCGCAGAAACGTTTTGCAAATGTGACCCAGAGAAGTCGAGTGAACAGCACAGGTCATGACAGCCCCAGCCGGAACGGCTCAGTTCTCACGTGCCGTTTACAGAGCAAAGTGGCTGGAGCACGGGCCAGGAGGGATGCCTCTGAGTGCACATCCCAGCCCTCGGTTCACAGGTGTTCAGATTCGGCAACTCACAGAAGCATTCTAGCGTGGAGTGTGCTCGTCTGTCAAGTGGGACGATGCCGGGACAATTCTCATGCTGCTTTCTTGGGGCTGTTTTGAGCGTCACATGAGATGATTCAGATAAAGGCTTGGAGTAGGGAACGGTGCAAGGCAAATGCTCAGTCGTCGGCTCTTTTTGACACTCTCTGGCATCGGGTCTATGTCCTAAGAGAAACGGTTGGTGGATGATGGGGATTATTATTTCTGGTCTACTTTGTAGCCATTTTTTAACCCGACACGCTTCGTCTTTGGCAGCAGAGAACAGTGTTGGATAACTGCCCCCCCTGCCCCGCCCCATGCTCATTCATAACTCACAGCTGGACACCCGTCTGCCCCGACGGCACGGTGGGAAGAGCAAGGACTCGGGCCAGATGGTGGGTTTCATTGCAGCCCTTCACCAGCTGTGTGACCGCGGGCAAGCCACACACTCTCTGTGCCTCGATCCTCATTTTAAAATGAGGATTAGAATAATAACTTCCTCACAGATCGTTATGAGGGTGGATAAAGTCATGCAAATAATGGCCTCAGAATGTCCTTGGTACATGCTAAGCACTCTGACTGTTTTATAAAATCAGACACCATCCGTGTTTCCTGGGAACTGGGGGAGGGAGACAGAGCACAGGGGAATTTTGAGGACTGTAAAACCATCCTGTGTGTGTTACTGTGGTGGTGAATTCATGACATTATGATTTGTCAAGACCCACAGAATATACAGCCGGGAGAACGGACCCTAACGTGAACTTCGGACTTAGTAATGCCTCAGCATTGGCTCATCAATTGTAACAAATATTCCAGCCAATGCAAGGTGCTCCTCATCGGGGAACCTCTGGGGGTACATGGAAAGGAAGAGTGAGAAGGCATCTGGGAGCTCTCTGTCCCCTCTGCTTCATTATTCTGTAACCCTAAAACTGTTCCCAAACAAAGCCTGTTAGTTAAAAATTATTAGTTACCCACATGTCACCCTGTTCCACGATTTGACCTGGCCTTTCCGCATGTGGTCCATGTGGTGGCCACTCTCCTCATTTCCTTGTGACTCACTCTCCATCCTCTTCTTCCTTTGGTTCCAAAGCCATGCCCACCATAGCTGTCTGCTCTTTTAAGTCCCTGCGCCCACTGGCCTTTGATGGATACTAGATGAGCAGAGCTTCCAGGCTGCGCTAGAAAAATCAGAGAGGCTCCCGGACTCTCTTCTACCCCTCCCTCTTCCGTGTCCCCAAGCAGCAGCCAGCCCGCCCTGGCGGCACCTCTCCTGTGATGGGAGGACATCCTGAGTGCCCGCTCCCATGCCCTACGGCTGCCAGATCTGGCCTCTGGTGCCAAGGGGTCTGAGTCCTCGCTCGGATCGGCTCCATGAGTCATCAGGCATTTTGCACTGCGCGCCGGCTCAGAAAAGCCTACCTCGCCAAGAAGCAGAATGTGGAGTGAGGCAAACAGAGCTCACTAAGGTGTTGACTTGTGCAGTGACTTCCACTCAGGCAGGTATTAATATCACACTGCACTTGTTTTTTCCTACTTATGTGATTTCTCATCAGCAAAACTGCACAGCCTGTCAGCTGTCAATGATAACTTTCTCTAGGCTGTTTTGTTTTACATGTTTCTAAGCTTTGCATGGCATCTACTACAGTTTCTGAAAACTCAGGAAAGTGCACCTGTGCTCCAAATCGGGAAGAATCAGGGAGAGGAGGAATTCCTGTGCCTTCAGTGTTAGAGTGAGTTTTGAGGTCATTGTTGTGTTTTATCCCTAAACTTTATCTACAGCCCCTGTGTGTACGTGTGTGTGTGTGTGGGGGGGGTGTCCCTGGTCTGCATTCTTTGCAGAAGTTAGAACTTTCTCTGTCAGTCACCTCAAAGGACGCTTCCCAGAAGGCAATAGAGCTGATTTAATGGTCCAAGCTTGATACTGACCCAAGAAACTAAAATGTGCGAGAAAGGAGACGGTGGTGCTCACCATCCCGCCTGGCTCAGGAGACGGTTGTGCTCGCCACCCCGCCTGGCTCGGGAGACGGTTGTGCTCGCCACCCCGCCTGGCTCAGGAGACGGTTGTGCTCACCACCCTGCCTGGCTCAGGAGACGGTTGTGCTCGCCACCCCGCCTGGCTCGGGAGACGGTGGTGCTCACCATCCCGCCTGGCTCAGGAGACGGTGGTGCTCGCCACCCCGCCTGGCTTGTCTTCTCAAAGATTCTCAGAATCTTTCTTGATGCGATTTAATGGACTGCATGCGTTCTGGTTAAATAAATACCAAATAGAGGATTGCATGATTTTGCCATAAATAAGGGGTAAAAACCCTTTAGAATCTGCTGATTCTGAGGGCTTCAAGGGCCACCCATCCCTACAAGCTCAAGTTAAATACTCAGACATCTTGCGAGCATTGGATCCAAAATGCAAGAATTCTGCAGCACTGATAATGCCAACATGACAAGTTGTCACTTTGCTGTGTGCTGCTTCACATGACTCAACCTTAATAGCTGGGTTATTCTGGTGACTCTGGAATAATCAGGCATGATAATAATCAACCGAACAGGCATGAATGGCAGTCCCTGTCATTACTCCAGAAAGAGGACCAAAGCAAACAGAAATTCTCTCTAATTGTATATATTCCCAATAGGTGCACATGCTACATTATTATCACCGTAGAAGCTGCTTAGTAGTTAGCCAAAAATCAGCCCTGCCTCACGTGCTTATGGTCGTCACCCATGCAACTCCCAGGAAGCCCCTCCAAGTCCAACCAAAGTAAGTCAGAGAGAGCTGCGTGTGGACTGCGGGGCCGGGGCAACAGACCCCCAAGCCAGGTGTGCTCTACTTCATCTATTTTTCGTTGATTTCAATGGACTGAAACTTCGCATCCAACCGCCACTTTCTGGACATTAGCAGACGTAAACATCCGGCAGTGACCAGGCAGGGCGGGGAGGGAAAGTCATGTGCGGCCACTGTGGGAGTCATTGGGCATCTGAGC
>NC_133513.1:122357500-122362500 GCF_049354715.1 Callithrix jacchus | reverse complement strand
CACCTATGCACTGATTGGTCCCTCAGTTCAGTTCCCTGCATGCTACCTGCCTCCTGATTGGCCTTGACTCAATTCAGAGGCCCCAGTACCCACTGCCTGATTGGTTCGAGGCACATCCCGAGCTCGTTGTTAACTCGTTTTGGGGGAGCTGCAGGAGCATCAGTTCCACTCGAGCCACGTTGGGCGCCTGTTCCTGAAACCATTGTCTTTGGCCCTTTCTTTCCCTGTCACTCTTCCTATGGGTGCATTATTGCCACTGTGTTTATTAGCATTTCAGGTATAATCTCATAAGTTCTTACAGTGTTTATAAGTATGCATTTAATGGACAGAAATAAATACTTTTGTAAGTTTCCATCCAGCTCTGTGGTGGTAAATAAAGATTAAGCAAAGGCACAAAGAGGTTAAGTGACTTGTGTGAGGTCAGGCACTTACTGGTGAGATTATATGGAGGCTATTTTTTTTGTTTTGTTTTGAGACAGAGTTTCGCTCTTGTTACCCAGGCTGGAGTGCAATGGCGCGATCTCGGCTCACCACAGCCTCTGCCTCCTGGGTTCAGGCAATTCTCCTGCCTCAGCCTCCTGAGTAGCTGGGATTACAGGCACGCGCCACCATGCCCAGCTAATTTTTTGTATCTTTAGTAGAGACGGGGTTTCACCATGTTGATCATCTCGATCTCTTGACCTGGAGGCTTTTTTTCCCCCCCCAGTAGAGGTGTATCTCCCATGTATAGATGTCCGGTATTTAGGGATATCTCTAAGACACTGTGATCCTTTTCATAAAAACCAACTTCAAATTAGGAAATATTTTGAAAAATGTTTATGACCATACACCCTGGAGGAAAAATGACCAGATACAGAAAATCCCTATTGCTTCAAAACATTGGTAGCCTTTATGGTGTAATAAAATTGGGGTATCTTTTCTAAATAAAAAGACACATTTTAAAATGTCCTATTCCTCTTTGCCATGTTTTGGTTATTTATACAACATGCTTACTGTGTCCATAGTCCACTTCAAATCTTGAGTTACTTGGGTAGATTGAGGGGTGACATACATAAGAGAAAATATGGAAATAATGGCGTGGTAAAATGCAGTCCTTCTGTGCTATTATGAGAGAAGAGGTGGTGGCTTTTTCACAGAGCCGAGAAGCTCAATCCCAAGTTGTTACACTTTTAGTTCTTGAATGTAATAAGTGCTCAGTGGATGCGTATTTCATGGGGTAGGGTGCACTTGCGTGTCTGTACCTGAGGTGAAACGGGTTTCTTTGGTATGAAGTCGTCTCATCTTCTGTAGACTCCAGGTCAGGGGAAGTAGAAAAACCCAACCAAGAATGTTATTCAATAGCCCCAGATGTGGCTTCCTGGGTGTGCTGTTACCCTGGAGGTGACACAGTTGATTATCATTTCCTTTCTCTTCCCCCCATCTTTTCTTCCTCTCTTTTTTCTTTCCCTTCGTTTATTTTCTCCACATTATATGTGCCAGACACTGTCAGGTGCTGAAGATAAAAGGTGAAATACAACTCAGGCTTTGTCGCACCAGTGGCCTGGGGGACCCCAAGGGCATACATGTAGACTATAGTATGATACCTGCAATAACCAGAACATGTAAGAAGGGTGTTTATGTGCAGATGCTATACAAGGAGAGAAGGATTAACTTTGTCTATGGTTGGATCAGGGAAGGCTTCATAGAGGAGGAGAAGCTGCGTAGGGTTTTGAAGGATGAAGAAGAGTTTGACATGTCAAAAAGATGCGAGCAACATTCAAGACAGTGGGCCTGAGGCAGTTTGCTTTGCTCAGGCCTCTCTAAGCAGTGTGGCAGGCGAGCTAGTATATACACTGTTGGTGGAAGGAGGAAAGAGACCAGAGAGAGGCAAGCCTTAAGAATCAAGCAGAGAGACGCTGGGCAGGCCCTTCTATGTCAGGTTAAAGATCTTGGAAGTTTTCCTGGAGAGCAGCAATAGGGAGCCATGGCAGGCTGTCAGCAGGAGAGTGCTGTGCTCAGATTTCCATTTTCAAGAGATTCCCCCGGCAGCCGTTTGGAGGCTCTGCTGCAGTTGTCCTTGCTTTATGTCTCGTTGGGTCACCCTCCTGGGATCCTGAGTGGTGGAGCCCACGCTGCATCCTGTCAGCAATGTGAGCGGGCAGCTGTGACAACATCTGCACCAAGCATGCGGACGGCATTTGGCGCCGAGGAAGAACTGAGAGCAGGGATGGAAATGAAACCAATAATGGGTTTTTTAAACATTTGTTTTATTCTCGCTCTAAATGCATGCCCTCCCTTAACCCCTCGGATGAAATTCATTGTGTCCAAGTCCACTAACATTGGAGAAGGTTTTTTTTTTGGTAAAGAATGTGTCAAGGAGAAGGAGAGGAAGCTGTTCAAAGCTGCGCCCTTTCCCGCCTTGCCGGGAAGGTTGTTCAGTGGCCTGACTGCTGGGGATGGTGGAGGGGGCACATATTTCTGGAGCTGTTGTGTGCGGGAGGGAAGAGAACTTGACTTTTAAACACAGAGCGCTGCAGGCGGGAAGATACCTCTTGCATTGTGTTTAGACCACTTTCCTAATCTGAACGTTATGCCAGGAACCCTTTCTCGGGAAGTGAACCTTAGGCACCAGCGTGATCTTACTTATAAATAGCCAGGATCTGCTCTGCAAGGAACAAAAATTCCGACTCACGCACTCCTGCAGCCAGCAGGAGCTTTGAAGGATGCTGTCAACCTGTCTTACTTACACCCTTTCCCTAGTCATTGTAGAGGGAAACAATGCCATCTTCCCGAAAGGAAATAGGCAGTAAAATCTCCTGCAGGCCTTCCTATTCAGACTGTTCCCGTCCGTACCCGAAACAGGCAAGCCTCTCTCCCACCGCAAGCCCACCACCAGTTGGCTATTGCATCCGTAGTCAGGGTTTCAGATGCTTCAAGATGTGGTTTTTTTCCCTGAGTAGGTGTGGAAACTGCTTTTTCAGTTCAACGAAGCTTTTTTTCTTTTTCCTTCTTTTCCCCCAAATTGCCTTTTTGCTTCACATGTCTTCCAAAGCTTCTGACAAAGTGTATAAAATGTCAAATGTTTTTTGTAAAGTTCCCCATGGGCTTCAGTTTTTTTCTGATTGTAATTTTTAAATTAATAGGTGGGTCTGTTATTTTCTTTTTCTCCTCCTCTTTTTTTAAACAAATATTATGCTTTATGGTGGCACGCTCTTGCTGCTTCACACTATGGATAAACGCAGGTGCACCTGCGCTATAAAATCCACTTTACATGAAGCAGGCCATTCCTGTTTTATGGCCCATTTTTTACCCATTGTTCTCGAGTCATGTCATAGGTGTGTTGTAATGTGCTCGGGAGGTGGACGCCTCAAAGATCAGTTTAACAAAATGGTCTAATTTTGCCAACTTTAGTGCCAAAATCTGGATTGAAAAATGCAGGACTAATATCCCAGTGGACACACGATATGATGTCACTTCCCTGAAAATGGCCAAGATAAACATCTATTTCCAGATCACTTGCACTTACAACATGAATTCTACCTCTTTTTCAATCCCCAAATTACGGTTCCTGTTTTCTAACAATTTTAATGTTAACCTGGTTGACATCTGAACTTTCCTGACTTTTTCTCAGACTCAGAGATTTTATTACATTGCTGGTGGAGGAGGCAAAATTCCATTCCAAATATAATGACACTTTTGGAGCCTGAAAACCTGCGAACTTTTAAAAATGATGTGAGGCAGACTGAATAGTCCTTCTGACTGAGGCATATACACAAATGTGCAATTGAGAATCCCAAGACCTGGCCAGACAGAGCTCCGCAACGTGGTGCTTGCTGATTTGAGGCTCCTTTGCCGTGTGGGAAGCTTAATGTTTTGTTTCTTTCTCTTTGAATGGGCACGTAGAGTCAGTTTGCATCAGTGTGAATGCGGGTAATTAGCACAAGGGATTCTTTTCTCAATAAATCAACAAGTGTTTATGGAGTGTCTATTACGCTCAGCAAAACTCCCTGGGGATGAAAAATATATAGACCTGCTGCTCATAGACAAAATAATTCCAGCACCTACTATGTGCCAAGCTCCTCATGCACAATATTCTATCCACGTAAAACTCCTACAGAGTTTACACCTTAGTACCCATTCTACAAATGGGGAAACTGAGGACTAGCTGCAGTCACCTGTGCGGTTGCTGTTGCTGCCAGGGCTACCCACCCTCTTTTGTTGGGTCCTTATTGTGCACCGCACAGCTGGCCGAGCTCTGTCTACTGCCTCACAGCACCCTGTGAGGTATATGAGGGAAGTGACAATGGGGGAGGTCCAGTGACTTGGCAGCCAGTAGGTGCTAGCATTAAGATTCTCAGTAGACTCTATGGGCTGATCTGGGCCTTGCTACGCTATTGCCAGATTACTGAGTTTTCCCCTGGAGCACAGGCTAGAAAGAGGAGACCCCAGGCATGAGATGCCCGTGCATGTGTTTACTCCTGGGAAGACAGCGTACAAGACAGAGCTGAGTTCTGTGGACGCAACACCGAGTGTTACAAGAGTGCAGGGAAATAGAAACGCTGCTGAGGGCTGGACGCATGGGGCAGGGGCTCAGAGAGGGGACCCTGAGAAGAAGTGGGCTTGCATCACAGAAAAGCGAGCTGTGGCGCTGCCCCTTCTCCTCACTTTGTGGTTTCTTTTCCTGGTTTCATTTACCCTGTCACCTTCTTGCCCGTTCTACTCTGCCAGACCAGCTTGCTCACCTGAGTATCTGTGTCACTGCTGGGTCATACGTGTGGCCTGATCCATGTGCCCCGGCATGCTGATCTGCTCCTACTGCCCACCACCACTACTAGACATACCCAACATCCACGCGTGTTCCCTCCCTCCCTCCCTCTTTCCCTCTCTCTCTCTCTACATATATATATATATGTATGCATGCACAAACATGTATATACACATATATAATGTAATAAAGCATTCACTGCATATAAATATTATCCACATATAAAATAAATAAAATAGAGACAGCTAACTTTAGG